>NC_034186.2:76603289-76666135 GCF_002021735.2 Oncorhynchus kisutch
ACCTCAACTCAACGTATATTCACCTCAACGTACACATTCACCTCAACATACACATTCACCTCACTTCAAGGTATACATTCACCTCAACTCAACGTATATTCACCTCAACGTACACATTCACCTCAACGTATACATTCACCTCAACTCAACGTATATTCACCTCAACGTACACATTCACCTCAACATACACATTCACCTCACTTCAAGGTATACATTCACCTCAACGTACACATTCACCTCAATGTATACATTCACCTCAACATATAAATTCACCTCAACGTATACATTCACCTCAGCTCAATGTACACATTCACCTCACCTCAAGGTATACATTCACCTCACCACAACGTATACATTCACCTCAGCGTACACATTCACCTCAACGTATACATTCACCTCAGCTCAATGTATACATTCACCTCAACGTATAAATTCACCTCAATGTACACATTCACCTCACCTCAAGGTATACATTCACCTCAAGGTATACATTCACCTCAACGTATACATTCACCTCAACGTATACATTCACCTCACCTCAAGGTATACATTCACCTCAATGTATACATTCACCTCAACATATAAATTCACCTCAACGTATACATTCACCTCAGCTCAATGTACACATTCACCTCACCTCAAGGTATACATTCACCTCACCACAACGTATACATTCACCTCAGCGTACACATTCACCTCAACGTATAAATGTACTTCACCTCAACGTATACATTCACCTCAACGTATACATTCACCTCAGCTCAATGTATACATTCACCTCAACGTATAAATTCACCTCAATGTACACATTCACCTCACCTCAAGGTATACATTCACCTCAAGGTATACATTCACCTCAACGTATACATTCACCTCAACGTATACATTCACCTCACCTCAAGGTATACATTCACCTCAACGTATACATTCACCTCACCTCAAGGTACACATTCACCTCACCTTGTAACTCTGTGTTGTTATTTGTGTTGTACTGCTTGGCTTTATCTTGGCCAGGTTATGGTTGTAAATGAGAACTTGTTCTCAACTGGCCTACCTGGTTAAATAAAGGTGAAATTAATTTGATTAACTTTTTTATTTAAAAAACTCAAGGTATACATTCACCTCGGCTGACCTCTACAGAGTCATGGCCTGTTTATTCCCTTAGTGACGCAGGGATCACACACACCCTCCAGGGGTGGGTTAACTGTGTCTGGTCTGAGCCTGTTGGGTTGTTAATGTTCAGAAGCACCAGCCAAACAGAGCTAATTCCTCTCACAACGTGATTGACCTGCCAGTCAGCGTGTGTGTGTGCGTGTGCATGTGTAGCTCTATATTGATTTGGTTGTACTGTATATGTAAATTAGATAGGCCAAATCAACCTCTCTCCATCTCTTTTTCTGTCCAACACAGACTGTAGTTACAGATGTTCTATGCTAATCTGACCAGTTTCTCACAGCAGGACAATAATCCTGCAGCAACAGGAACTGTGACTTATTATGTGGATTATAATTAATGGACAGTTTTGTAGAGGTTGATACATTTTTTGTTAAGTCTGACATTTTAAAGTGGAAATTACAACATTTAGAAGCCTTTTTAAACCTTGAATACACTGAAAATGTGCCTTTCCTGCTGCACAGGAAAATTCCCTGTGACCACAGAGGGATCAAATTAACATAGAACATCTGTATTGATGAATTAGTGATATTGACTCAGTCTGGGACTCGGCCTGGGATAATCACCCTCTTATAAACACACACACAAAGGCAAGGTCCCTGGCAGGGAATCTGTGTGTTATCCCAAAGATATTTTTGGTTAAGATGTTTCAAAGTTGTGTTATTCAAAGTTGTGTTGTCTGTCTCACAGTTGTGTTGTGTGTGTTTCACCAGAGGAGGAGAGGAGGGTTCGGGCCAATGACAGAGAATACAACGAGAAGTTTCAGTATGCGGTAAGAGAGATAGTTTGTGTGTTTGTGTGCGTACATTATTATATATGTGTATTTATGTTTAAGTACATTACATGACTAATCATAGACCAACATTTTCTATTTGTGTAGTAATTAGTATTTCACATTTAGAACATACCTTCCTCTATTCCCCCTTCTCTTTTTCTCTTTATCTCTCTTTATCTCTCTTTATCTCTCATTATCTCTCTTTATCTCTCTTTATCTCTCTTTATCTCTTTATCTCTCTTTTTCTCTTTATCTCTCTTTATCTCTCTATCTCTCTTTATCTCTCTTTATCTCTCTCTCGCTCTCTGTCTCTCTCAGAGTAACTGTATTGTGACGTCTAAGTACAACGTCATCACCTTTCTGCCCGTCAACCTGTTTGAACAGTTCCAGGAAGTGGCCAACACCTACTTCCTCTTTCTGCTCATACTGCAGGTAAGATGGAAGCAGGGAGAGGAAGTGGAGGTATGGGGAGGGCAGAGAGACACGGGGATAAAGCAATGGAGGGAGAGGAAGTGGAGGTATGGGGAGGGCAGAGAGAGACTGGGATAAAGCAATGGAGGGAGAGGAAGTGGAGGTATGGGGAGGGCAGAGAGACACTGGGATAAAGCAATGGAGGGAGAGGAAGTGGAGGTATGGGGAGGGCAGAGAGAGATGGGGATAAAGCAATGGAGGGAGAGGAAGTGGAGGTATGGGGAGGGCAGAGAGACACTGGGATAAAGCAATGGAGGGAGAGGAAGTGGAGGTATGGGGAGGGCAGAGAGACACGGGGATAAAGCAATGGAGGGAGAGGAAGTGGAGGTATGGGGAGGGCAGAGAGAGACGGGGATAAAGCAATGGAGGGAGAGGAAGTGGAGGTATGGGGAGGGCAGAGAGAGACTGGGATAAAGCAATGGAGGGAGAGGAAGTGGAGGTATGGGGAGGGCAGAGAGACACTGGGATAAAGCAATGGAGGGAGAGGAAGTGGAGGTATGGGGAGGGCAGAGAGAGACGGGGATAAAGCAATGGAGGGAGAGGAAGTGGAGGTATGGGGAGGGCAGAGAGACACTGGGATAAAGCAATGGAGGGAGAGGAAGTGGAGGTATGGGGAGGGCAGAGATACACTGGGATAAAGCAATGGAGGGAGAGGAAGTGGAGGTATGGAGAGGGCAGAGAGAGATGGGGATAAAGCAATGGAGGGAGAGGAAGTGGAGGTATGGGGAGGGCAGAGAGAGATGGGGATAAAGCAATGGAGGGAGAGGAAGTGGAGGTATGGGGAGGGCAGAGAGAGATGGGGATAAAGCAATGGAGGGAGAGGAAGTGGAGGTATGGGGAGGGCAGAGAGACACTGGGATAAAGCAATGGAGGGAGAGGAAGTGGAGGTATGGGGAGGGCAGAGAGACACTGGGATAAAGCAATGGAGGGAGAGGAAGTGGAGGTATGGGGAGGGCAGAGAGAGATGGGGATAAAGCAATGGATGGAGAGGAAGTGGAGGTATGGGGAGGGCAGAGAGAGACAGGGATAAAGCAATGGAGGGAGAGGAAGTGGAGGTATGGGGAGGGCAGAGAGACACTGGGATAAAGCAATGGAGGGAGAGGAAGTGGAGGTATGGGGAGGGCAGAGAGACACTGGGATAAAGCAATGGAGGGAGAGGAAGTGAAGACAGGGATGCTGTAAAGGGGGGTGGGGTGGAGATGAGTGGGGAGGGGAGAAAGAGAGGCTATCAGTTTTCACCACACTGAAGGACACAGCAGGTACATCATAGAGACTGCTTTCTTCTCTTTCTTTGTTTTACCTCCCATCTCTCCTCTCACTCTCCTCTCTTTCTCTCCCCTTCCTCCCTCCTCTCACTCTCCTCTCTTTCTCTCCCCTTCCTCCCTCCTCTCACTCTCCTCTCTTTCTCTCCCCTTCCTCCCTCCTCTCACTCTCCTCTCTTTCTCTCCCCTTCCTCCCTCCTCTCACTCTCCTCTCTTTCTCTCCCCTCCACTCTCCTCTCTTTCTCTCCCTTCCTCCCTCCTCTCACTCTCCTCTCTTTCTCTCCCCTTCCTCCCTCCTCTCACTCTCCTCTCTTTCTCTCCCCTTCCTCCCTCCTCTCGCTCTCCCTCTCTTTCGCTCCCCTTCCTCCCTCCTCTCTCTCTTCTTCCCCTTTCTCCTGCCCCCTACCGCTCTCTTTTTCCCTCTCTCTCTCCCTCACTCTCCTTCCTCCTGCCCCCCTCACTCTCTGTTTCCCTCTCTCTCTCCCTCCCTCTCCTTCCTCCTGCCCCCTCACTCTCTGTTCCCTCTCTCTCCCCTTCCTCCCTCCTCTCTCACTCACTTTCTCTCACTCTTTCTCTCTTTCTCTCTTTCTCTCTTTCTCTCTCTCACTCACTCACTTTCTCCCTCCCTCCCTCCCTCCCTCCCTCCCTCCCTCCCTCCCCTCCCTCCCTCCCTCCCTCCCTCCCTCCCTCCCTCCCTCCCTCCCTCCCTCCCTCCCTCCCTCCCCCTCTCTCTCTCTCTCTCTCTCTCTCTCTCTCTCTCTCTCCAGTTGATTCCTCAGATCTCGTCTCTCTCCTGGTTCACCACCATAGTGCCTTTAGTCCTGGTGCTCAGCATCACTGCAGTAAAGGATGCCACCGACGACTATGTGAGTGTCTGTCACACACACACACACACACACACACACACACACACACACACACACACACACACACACTAGGGCTGTGACGATTATGGAATTTGGGGTAACAATTAATTGTCATGCAAATGGGAAAGGTTATTATTATAATTGTAATTTTGGTTGAATAATCTTTAGAGCTTGTAATGCATCATAATGTGTCTGTAAAATGTGCTATGACGACCTAATGATTACAACACAGCTTTTGGTGAAAACAAATGGTTCTGACCGTTTGGAACTTTGGAAAATGAAGCTTCTCCCGACTGTGCCTTTCTGATCGTAAAATGATTACCAGCTTTACCCACTTCATGTAAAATGATTACCAACTTTACCCACTTCATGTAAAATGATTACCAACTTTACCCACTTCATGTAAAATGATTACCAACTTTACCCACTTCATGTAAAATGATTACCAATGATTACCAACTTTACCAACTTTACCCACTACATGTAAAATGATTACCAGCTTTACCCACTTCATGTAAAATGATTACCAACTTTACCCATGTAAAATGAAAAACTGCTATTGGGTGAACTGTATCTAGTTGAATATAAAGTTGAATGTCTTGTCTCCTAAAATAAATGTCTTAAGATGTGCAGATCATGACTATTATCTTGACGTTTTTGTCCGTAATTGTTGGTTGATAATTGTAACTGTCCTAACTTACACTATTCAAAACGCATAATATTTGGAGAAAAAAACATGTCAATTCTTGTCTCCTTCAGTTCCGTCACAAGAGTGACAACCAGGTGAACAACCGGCAGTCTCAGGTCGTCATCCACGGCTCGTAAGTCTCCTCTGGTCCAGTCTACACTCAGCAAGACAGACAGTCATCTAGTCCAGTCTACACTCAGCAAGACAGACAGTTATCTAGTCCAGTCTACACTCAGCAAGACAGACAGTCATCTAGTCCAGTCTACACTCAGCAATACAGACAGTCACCTAGTCCAGTCTACACTCAGCAAGACAGACAGTCATCTAGTCCAGTCTACACTCAGCAATACAGACAGTCATCTAGTAGAGTCTACACTCAGCAAGACAGACAGTCATCTAGTCCAGTCTGCACTCAGCAATAAGGACAGTCCTCTAGTCCAGTCTACACTCAGCAACACAGACATTCATCTAGTCCAGTCTCTAATCAGCAATAAAGACAGACATCTAGTCCAGTCTACACTCAGCAGTACAGATAGTCATCAAGTCCAGTCTACACTCATGAATACAGACAGGCATCTAGTCCAGTCTACACTCAGCAATACAGACATTAATCTAGTCCAGTCTACACTCATTAATACAGACAGTTATCTAGTCCAGTCTCTAATCAGCAATAAAGAAAGACATCTAGTCCAGTCTACAATCAATAATACAGACAGTTATCTAGTCCAGTCTACGCTCAGAAATACATACATTCATCTAGTCCAGTCTACACTCATTAATACAGACAGTCATCTAGTACAGTGTACACTACTCAATAAAGACAGACATCTAGTCCAGTCTACACTCAGCAATACAGACAGGCATCTAGTCCAGTCTACACTCAGAAATATAACATTCATCTAGTACAGTCTACACTCATGAATACAGACAGGCATCTAGTCCAGTCTACACTCAGAAATACAGACAGTTATCTAGTCCAGTCTACACTCAGCAATACAGACATTCATCTAGTCCAGTCTTTAATCAGCAATACAGACAGGCATCTAGTCCAGTCTACACTCATTAGTACAGACAGTTATCTAGTCGAGTATACAATTAGCAATACAGGCAGTCATCTAGTCCAGTCTACACTCATTAATACAGACAGGCATCTAGTCCAGTCTACACTCAGAAATACAGACAGTTATCTAGTTCAGTCTACACTCAGCAATACAGACATTCATCTAGTCCAGTCTTTAATCAGCAATACAGACAGGCATCGAGTCCAGTCTACAATCATTAGTACAGACATGTATCTAGTCGAGTAATACAATTAGCAATACAGGCAGTCATCTAGTCCAGTCGACACTCATTAATACAGGCAGGCATCTAGTCCAGTCTACAATTAGCAATACAGACAGTTATCTAGTCCAGTCTACAATCAGCAATACAGACATTCATCTGTGCAGTCTACACTCAGCAATACAGAAAGTCTTCTAGTCCAGTGTACACTCAGCAATACAGATTTTCATCTAGTCCAGTCCACACTCAGCAATACAGACAGTCATCTAGTCCAATCTACACTCAGCAATACAGACATTCATCTAGTACAGTCTACACTCAGAAATACAGACAGTCCTATAATCCAGTCTACAATCAGCAATGAAGACAGACATCTAGTCCAGTCTACAATCATTAATACAGACATTAATCTAGTACAGTCTATACTCAGAAATACAGACAGTTATCGAGTCCAGTCTACACTCAGCAATACAGACAGTCATCTAGTCCAGTCTACACTCATTAATACAGAGTTACGTAGTCCATTCTACACTCAGCAATACAGACAGTGATCTAGTCCAGTTTACACTCATTAGTAAAGACAGTTATCTAGTCCAGTCTATACTCAGCAATACAGACAGTTATTTAGTCCGGTCTACACTCAGCAATACAGACAGTCCTCTAGTCCAGTCTACACTCAGCAATACAGATTTTCATCTAGTCCAGTCTACACTCAGAAATACAGAGATTCATCTAGTACAGTATACACTCAGATATACAGACAGTCCTCTAGTCCAGTCTACACTCAGCAATACAGACAGTCATCTAGTACAGTATACACTCAGATATACAGACAGTCCTCTAGTCCAGTCTACACTCAGCAATACAGACAGTCATCTAGTCCAGTGAACACTCAGCAATAATAACAGACATCTAGTCCAGTCTACAGTCAGCAATACAGACAGTCATCTAGTCCAGTCTACACTCAGCAATACAGACAGTCATCTAGTCCAGTTTACACTCATTAGTACAGACAGTCATCTAGTCCAGTCTACAGTCAGCAATACAGACAGTCATCTAGTCAAGTCTACACTCAGCAAGACAGACAGTCATCTAGTCCAGTCTACACTCAGCAATACAGACAGTCATCTAGTAGAGTCTACACTCAGCAAGACAGACAGTCATCTAGTCCAGTCTACACTCAGCAATAAGGACAGTCCTCTAGTCCAGTCTACACTCAGCAATACAGACATTAATCTAGTCCAGTCTCTAATCAGCAATAAAGACAGACATCTAGTCCAGTCTACACTCAGCAGTACAGATAGTCATCTAGTCCAGTCTACACTCATGAATACAGACAGGCATCTAGTCCATTCTACACTCAGCAATACAAACATTAATCTAGTCCAGTCTACACTCATTAATACAGACAGTTATCTAGTCCAGTCTCTAATCAGCAATAAAGAAAGACATCTAGTCCAGTCTACAATCAATAATACAGACAGTTATCTAGTCCAGTCTACGCTCAGAAATACATACATTCATCTAGTCCTGTCTACACTCAGCAATAAAGACAGTCATCTAGTCCAGTCTACACTCATTAATACAGACAGGCATCTAGTACAGTGTACACTACTCAATAAAGACAGACATCTAGTCCAGTCTACAATCAGCAATACAGACAGTCATCTAGTCCACTCTACACTCATTAATACAGACAGGCATCTAGTCCAGTCTACTCTCAGCAATACAGACAGTTATCTAGTCCAGTCTACACTCAGCAATACAGACAGGCATCTAGTCCAGTCAACACTCAGAAATATGGAAATTCATCTTGTCCAGTCTACACTCTTTAATACAGACAGTCATCAAGTCCAGTCTACACTCATTAATACAGACAGGCATCTAGTCCAGTGAACACTCAGCAATAATAACAGACATCTAGTCCAGTCTACAGTCAGCAATACAGACAGTCATCTAGTCCAGTCTACACTCAGCAATACAGACAGTCATCTAGTCCAGTTTACACTCATTAGTACAGACAGTCATCTAGTCCAGTCTACAGTCAGCAATACAGACAGTCATCTAGTCCAGTCTACACTCAGCAAGACAGACAGTCATCTAGTCCAGTCTACACTCAGCAATACAGACAGTCATCTAGTAGAGTCTACACTCAGCAAGACAGACAGTCATCTAGTCCAGTCTACACTCAGCAATAAGGACAGTCCTCTAGTCCAGTCTACACTCAGCAATACAGACATTAATCTAGTCCAGTCTCTAATCAGCAATAAAGACAGACATCTAGTCCAGTCTACACTCAGCAGTACAGATAGTCATCTAGTCCAGTCTACACTCATGAATACAGACAGGCATCTAGTCCAGTCTACACTCAGCAATACAAACATTAATCTAGTCCAGTCTACACTCATTAATACAGACAGTTATCTAGTCCAGTCTCTAATCAGCAATAAAGAAAGACATCTAGTCCAGTCTACAATCAATAATACAGACAGTTATCTAGTCCAGTCTACGCTCAGAAATACATACATTCATCTAGTCCTGTCTACACTCAGCAATAAAGACAGTCATCTAGTCCAGTCTACACTCATTAATACAGACAGGCATCTAGTACAGTGTACACTACTCAATAAAGACAGACATCTAGTCCAGTCTACAATCAGCAATACAGACAGTCATCTAGTCCACTCTACACTCATTAATACAGACAGGCATCTAGTCCAGTCTACTCTCAGCAATACAGACAGTTATCTAGTCCAGTCTACACTCAGCAATACAGACAGGCATCTAGTCCAGTCAACACTCAGAAATATGGAAATTCATCTTGTCCAGTCTACACTCTTTAATACAGACAGTCATCAAGTCCAGTCTACACTCATTAATACAGACAGGCATCTAGTCCAGTCTACACTCAGCAATACAGACAGGCATCTAGTAAAGTCTACACTCAGAAATATAACATTCATCTAGTACAGTCTACACTCATTAATACAGACAGGCATCTAGTCCAGTCTACACTCAGAAATACAGACAGTTATCTAGTCCAGTCTACACTCAGCAATACAGACATTCATCTAGTCCAGTCTTTAATCAGCAATACAGACAGGCATCTAGTCCAGTCTACACTCATTAGTACAGACAGTTATCTAGTCGAGTATACAATTAGCAATACAGGCAGTCATCTAGTCCAGTCTACACTCATTAATACAGACAGGCATCTAGTCCAGTCTACACTCAGAAATACAGACAGTTATCTAGTTCAGTCTACACTCAGCAATACAGACATTCATCTAGTCCAGTCTTTAATCAGCAATACAGACAGGCATCGAGTCCAGTCTGCAATCATTAGTATAGACATGTATCTAGTCGAGTAATACAATTAGCAATACAGGCAGTCATCTAGTCCAGTCGACACTCATTAATACAGGCAGGCATCTAGTCCAGTCTACAATTAGCAATACAGACAGTTATCTAGTCCAGTCTACAATCAGCAATAAAGACATTCATCTGTGCAGTCTACACTCAGCAATACAGAAAGTCTTCTAGTCCAGTGTACACTCAGCAATACAGATTTTCATCTAGTCCAGTCCACACTCAGCAATACAGACAGTCATCTAGTCCAATCTACACTCAGCAATACAGACATTCATCTAGATTCATCTAGTACAGTCTACACTCAAAAATACAGACAGTCCTATAATCCAGTCTACAATCAGCAATGAAGACAGACATCTAGTCCAGTCTACAATCATTAATACAGACATTAATCTAGTACAGTCTATACTCAGAAATACAGACAGTTATCGAGTCCAGTCTACACTCAGCCATACAGACAGTCATCTAGTCCAGTCTACACTCATTAATACAGAGTTACGTAGTCCATTCTACACTCAGCAATACAGACAGTGATCTAGTCCAGTTTACACTCATTAGTAAAGACAGTTATCTAGTCCAGTCTATACTCAGCAATACAGACAGTTATTTAGTCCAGTCTACACTCAGCAATACATACAGTCCTCTAGTCCAGTCTACACTGAGCAATACAGATTTTCATCTAGTCCAGTCTACACTCAGAAATACAGAGATTCATCTAGTACAGTATACACTCAGATATACAGACAGTCCTCTAGTCCAGTCTACACTCAGCAATACAGACAGTCATCTAGTACAGTATACACTCAGATATACAGACAGTCCTCTAGTCCAGTCTACACTCAGCAATACAGACAGTCATCTAGTCCAGTGAACACTCAGCAATAATAACAGACATCTAGTCCAGTCTACAGTCAGCAATACAGACAGTCATCTAGTCCAGTCTACACTCAGCAATACAGACAGTCATCTAGTCCAGTTTACACTCATTAGTACAGACAGGCATCTAGTCCAGTCTACACTCAGAAATACAGACATTCATCTTGTCCAGTCTACACTCAGAAATACAGACATTCATCTAGTCCAGTCTACACTCATAAATACAGACATTCATCTAGTCCAGTCTACACTTATAAATACAGACATTCATCTAGTCCAGTCTACACTCAGAAATACAGACAGTTATCTAGTCCAGTCTACACTCAGAAATACAGATGTTCATCTAGTCCAGTCTACACTCAGCAATACAGAAAGTCTTCTAGTCCAGTGTACACTCAGCAATACAGATTTTCATCAAGACCAGTCCACACTCAGCAATACAGACAGTCATCTAGTCCAATCTACACTCAGCAATACAGACATTCATCTAGTACAGTCTACACTCAGCAATACAGACAGTCATCTAGTCCTTTCTACACTCAGCAATACAGACAGTCATCTAGTCCAGTCTACACTCAGCAATACAGACATTCATCTAGTCCAGTCTCTAATCAGCAATAAAGACAGTCATCTAGTCCAGTCCTCACTCAGCAATACAGCCATTCATCTAGTCCATTCTACACTCAGCAGTACAGACAGTCATCTAGTCCTGTCTACACTCAGAAATACAGACAGTTATCTAGTCCATTCTACACTCAGCAATACAGACATTCATCTAGTACAGTCTACAATCATTAATACAGACATTAATCTAGTACAGTCTCTAATCAGCAATAAAGACAGACATCTATTCCAGTCTACACTCAGCAGTACAGACATTCATCTAGTACAGTCTACACTCAGAAATACAGACAGTCCTATAATCCAGTCTACAATCAGCAATGAAGACAGACATCTAGTCCAGTCTACAATCATTAATACAGACATTAATCTAGTACAGTCTATACTCAGAAATACAGACAGTTATCGAGTCCAGTCTACACTCAGCAATACAGACAGTCATCTAGTCCAGTCTACACTCATTAATACAGAGTTATGTAGTCCAGTCTACACCCAGCAATACAGACAGTAATCTAGTCCAGTTTACACTCATTAGTAAAGACAGTTACCTTGTCCAGTCTATACTCAGCAATACAGACAGTTATTTAGTCCAGTCTACACTCAGCAATACAGACAGTCCTCTAGTCCAGTCTACACTCAGCAATACAGATTTTCATCTAGTCCAGTCTACACTCAGAAATACAGAGATTCATCTAGTACAGTATACACTCAGATATACAGACAGTCCTCTAGTCCAGTCTACACTCAGCAATACAGACAGTCATCTAATCCATTGAACACTCAGCAATAATAACAGACATCTAGTCCAGTCTACAGTCAGCAATACAGACAGTCATCTAGTCCAGTCTACACTCAGCAATACAGACAGTCATCTAGTCCAGTTTACACTCATTAGTACAGACAGGCATCTAGTCCAGTCTACACTGAGCAATACAGACATTCATCTAGTCCAGTCTACACTTAGAAATACAGATGTTCATCTAGTCCAGTCTACACTCAGCAATACAGAAAGTCTTCTAGTCCAGTGTACACTCAGCAATACAGATTTTCATCTAGTCCAGTCCACACTCAGCGATACAGACAGTCATCTAGTCCAATCTACACTCAGCAATACAGACATTCAGCTAGTACAGTATACACTCAGATATACAAACAGTCCTCTAGTCCAGTCTACACTCAGCAATACAGACAGGCATCTAGCCCAGTGTACACTCAGCAATAAAGAAAAAAACACCTAGTCCAGTCTACAATCAGCAATACAGGCAGTCATCTAGTGCAGTTTACACTCATTAGTAAAGACAGTTATCTCGTCCAGTCTACACTCAGCAATACAGACAGTTATTTAGTCCAGGCTACACTCAGCAATACAGACAGTCCTCTAGTCCAGTCTACACTCAGCAATACAGACAGTCATCTAGTCCAGTGAACACTCAGCAATAATGACAGACATCTAGTCCAGTCTACAGTCAGCAATACAGACAGTCATCTAGTCCAGTTTACACTCAGAAATACAGACATTCAGCTAGTACAGTATACACTCAGATATACAGACAGTCCTCTAGTCCAGTCTACACTCAGCAATACAGACAGACATCTAGTCCAGTCTACAGTCAGCAATACAGACAGTCATCTAGTCCAGTCTACAATCAGCAATACACACAGTCATCTAGTCCAGTTTACACTCATTAGTACAGACAGGCATCTAGTCCAGTCTACACTGAGCAATACAGACAGTCATCTAGTCCAGTCTACACTCATAAATACAGACATTCATCTAGTCCAGTCTACACTTATAAATACAGACATTCATCTAGTCCAGTCTACACTCAGAAATACAGACAGTTATCTAGTCCAGTCTACACTCAGAAATACAGATGTTCATCTAGTCCAGTCTACACTCAGCAATACAGAAAGTCTTCTAGTCCAGTGTACACTCAGCAATACAGATTTTCATCAAGACCAGTCCACACTCAGCAATACAGACAGTCATCTAGTCCAATCTACACTCAGCAATACAGACATTCATCTAGTACAGTCTACACTCAGCAATACAGACAGTCATCTAGTCCTTTCTACACTCAGCAATACAGACAGTCATCTAGTCCAGTCTACACTCAGCAATACAGACATTCATCTAGTCCAGTCTCTAATCAGCAATAAAGACAGTCATCTAGTCCAGTCCTCACTCAGCAATACAGCCATTCATCTAGTCCATTCTACACTCAGCAGTACAGACAGTCATCTAGTCCTGTCTACACTCAGAAATACAGACAGTTATCTAGTCCATTCTACACTCAGCAATACAGACATTCATCTAGTACAGTCTACAATCATTAATACAGACATTAATCTAGTACAGTCTCTAATCAGCAATAAAGACAGACATCTATTCCAGTCTACACTCAGCAGTACAGACATTCATCTAGTACAGTCTACACTCAGAAATACAGACAGTCCTATAATCCAGTCTACAATCAGCAATGAAGACAGACATCTAGTCCAGTCTACAATCATTAATACAGACATTAATCTAGTACAGTCTATACTCAGAAATACAGACAGTTATCGAGTCCAGTCTACACTCAGCAATACAGACAGTCATCTAGTCCAGTCTACACTCATTAATACAGAGTTATGTAGTCCAGTCTACACCCAGCAATACAGACAGTAATCTAGTCCAGTTTACACTCATTAGTAAAGACAGTTACCTTGTCCAGTCTATACTCAGCAATACAGACAGTTATTTAGTCCAGTCTACACTCAGCAATACAGACAGTCCTCTAGTCCAGTCTACACTCAGCAATACAGATTTTCATCTAGTCCAGTCTACACTCAGAAATACAGAGATTCATCTAGTACAGTATACACTCAGATATACAGACAGTCCTCTAGTCCAGTCTACACTCAGCAATACAGACAGTCATCTAATCCATTGAACACTCAGCAATAATAACAGACATCTAGTCCAGTCTACAGTCAGCAATACAGACAGTCATCTAGTCCAGTCTACACTCAGCAATACAGACAGTCATCTAGTCCAGTTTACACTCATTAGTACAGACAGGCATCTAGTCCAGTCTACACTGAGCAATACAGACATTCATCTAGTCCAGTCTACACTTAGAAATACAGATGTTCATCTAGTCCAGTCTACACTCAGCAATACAGAAAGTCTTCTAGTCCAGTGTACACTCAGCAATACAGATTTTCATCTAGTCCAGTCCACACTCAGCGATACAGACAGTCATCTAGTCCAATCTACACTCAGCAATACAGACATTCATCTAGTACAGTCTACACTCAGAAATACAGACAGTCCTATAATCCAGTCTACAATCAGCAATGAAGACAGACATCTAGTCCAGTCTACAATCATTAATACAGACATTAATCTAGTACAGTCTATACTCAGAAATACAGACAGTTATTGAGTCCAGTCTACACTCAGCAATACAGACAGTCATCTAGTCCAGTCTACACTCATTAATACAGAGTTATGTAGTCCAGTCTACACTCAGCAATACAGACAGTGATCTAGTCCAGTTTACACTCATTAGTAAAGACAGTTATCTAGTCCAGTCTACACCCAGCAATACAGACAGTCATCTAGTCCAGTCTACACTCAGAAATACAGATGTTCATCTAGTCCAGTCTACACTCAGCAATACAGAAAGTCTTCTAGTCCAGTGTACACTCAGCAATACAGATTTTCATCTAGTCCAGTCCACACTCAGCGATACAGACAGTCATCTAGTCCAATCTACACTCAGCAATACAGACATTCATCTAGTACAGTCTACAATCAGCAATGAAGACAGACATCTAGTCCATTCTACAATCATTAATACAGACATTCATCTAGTACAGTCTACACTCAGAAATACAGACAGTCATCTAGTCCAGTCTACACTCATTAATACAGACATTCATCTAGTACAGTCTACACTCATTAATACAGACAGTCATCTAGTCCAGTCTACACTCATTAGTAAAGACAGTTATCTAGTCCAGTCTACACTCATTAATACAGACAGTCCTCTAGTCCAGTCTACACTCAGCAATACAGACAGGCATCTAGCCCAGTGTACACTCAGCAATAAAGAAAACAACACCTAGTCCAGTCTACAATCAGCAATACAGGCAGTCATCTAGTCCAGTTTACACTCATTAGTAAAGACAGTTATCTAGTCCAGTCTACACTCAGCAATACAGACAGTAATTTAGTCCAGTCTACACTCAGCAATACAGACAGTCCTCTAGTCCAGTCTACACTCAGCAATACAGATTTTCATCTAGTCCAGTCTACACTCAGAAATACAGACATTCAGCTAGTACAGTATACACTCAGATATACAGACAGTCCTCTAGTCCAGTCTACACTCAGCAATACAGACAGTCCTCTAGTCCAGTCTACACTCAGCAATACAGATTTTCATCTAGTCCAGTCTACACTCAGAAATACAGACATTCAGCTAGTACAGTATACACTCAGATATACAGACAGTCCTCTAGTCCGGTCTACACTCAGCAATACAGACAGGCATCTAGCCCAGTGTACACTCAGCAATAAAGAAAAAAACACCTAGTCCAGTCTACAATCAGCAATACAGGCAGTCATCTAGTCCAGTTTACACTCATTAGTAAAGAGAGTTATCTCGTCCAGTCTACACTCAGCAATACAGACAGTTATTTAGTCCAGTCTACACTCAGCAATACAGACAGTCCTCTAGTCCAGTCTACACCCAGCAATACAGACAGTCATCTAGTCCAGTCTACACTCAGAAATACAGATGTTCATCTAGTCCAGTCTACACTCAGCAATACAGAAAGTCTTCTAGTCCAGTGTACACTCAGCAATACAGATTTTCATCTAGTCCAGTCCACACTCAGCGATACAGACAGTCATCTAGTCCAATCTACACTCAGCAATACAGACATTCATCTAGTACAGTCTACAATCAGCAATGAAGACAGACATCTAGTCCATTCTACAATCATTAATACAGACATTCATCTAGTACAGTCTACACTCAGAAATACAGACAGTCATCTAGTCCAGTCTACACTCATTAATACAGACATTCATCTAGTACAGTCTACACTCATTAATACAGACAGTCATCTAGTCCAGTCTACACTCATTAGTAAAGACAGTTATCTAGTCCAGTCTACACTCATTAATACAGACAGTCCTCTAGTCCAGTCTACACTCAGCAATACAGACAGGCATCTAGCCCAGTGTACACTCAGCAATAAAGAAAACAACACCTAGTCCAGTCTACAATCAGCAATACAGGCAGTCATCTAGTCCAGTTTACACTCATTAGTAAAGACAGTTATCTAGTCCAGTCTACACTCAGCAATACAGACAGTAATTTAGTCCAGTCTACACTCAGCAATACAGACAGTCCTCTAGTCCAGTCTACACTCAGCAATACAGATTTTCATCTAGTCCAGTCTACACTCAGAAATACAGACATTCAGCTAGTACAGTATACACTCAGATATACAGACAGTCCTCTAGTCCAGTCTACACTCAGCAATACAGACAGTCCTCTAGTCCAGTCTACACTCAGCAATACAGATTTTCATCTAGTCCAGTCTACACTCAGAAATACAGACATTCAGCTAGTACAGTATACACTCAGATATACAGACAGTCCTCTAGTCCGGTCTACACTCAGCAATACAGACAGGCATCTAGCCCAGTGTACACTCAGCAATAAAGAAAAAAACACCTAGTCCAGTCTACAATCAGCAATACAGGCAGTCATCTAGTCCAGTTTACACTCATTAGTAAAGAGAGTTATCTCGTCCAGTCTACACTCAGCAATACAGACAGTTATTTAGTCCAGTCTACACTCAGCAATACAGACAGTCCTCTAGTCCAGTCTACACTCAGCAATACAGATTTTCATCTAGTCCAGTCTACAGTCAGCAATACAGACAGTCATCTAGTCCAGTCTACACTCAAAAATGCAGACATTCAGCTAGTACAGTATACACTCAGATATACAGACAGTCCTCTAGTCCAGTCTACACTCAGCAATACAGACAGTCATCTAGTCCAGTGAACACTCAGCAATAATGACAGACATCTAGTCCAGTCTACAATCAGCAATACACACAGTCATCTAGTCCAGTTTACACTCATTAGTACAGACAGGCATCTAGTCCAGTCTACACTGAGCAATACAGACAGTCATCTAGTCCAGTCTACACTCATAAATACAGACATTCATCTAGTCCAGTCTACACTCATAAATACAGACATTCATCTAGTCCAGTCTACACTCAGCAATACAGAAAGTCTTCTAGTCCAGTGTACACTCAGCAATACAGATTTTCATCTAGTCCAGTCCACACTCAGCGATACAGACAGTCATCTAGTCCAATCTACACTCAGCAATACAGACATTCATCTAGTACAGTCTACACTCAGAAATACAGACAGTCCTATAATCCAGTCTACAATCAGCAATGAAGACAGACATCTAGTCCATTCTACAATCATTAATACAGACATTCATCTAGTACAGTCTACACTCAGAAATACAGACAGTCATCTAGTCCAGTCTACACTCATTAATACAGACAGTCATCTAGTACAGTCTACACTCATTAATACAGACAGTCATCTAGTCCAGTCTACACTCATTAGTAAAGACAGTTATCTAGTCCAGTGTACACTCATTAATACAGACAGTCCTCTAGTCCAGTCTACACTCAGCAATACAGACAGGCATCTAGCCCAGTGTACACTCAGCAATAAAGAAAAAAACACCTAGTCCAGTCTACACTCAGCAATACAGACAGTAATTTAGTCCAGTCTACACTCAGCAATACAGACAGTCCTCTAGTCCAGTCTACACTCAGCAATACAGATTTTCATCTAGTCCAGTCTACACTCAGAAATACAGACATTCAGCTAGTACAGTATACACTCAGATATACAGACAGTCCTCTAGTCCAGTCTACACTCAGCAATACAGACAGTAATTTAGTCCAGTCTACACTCAGCAATACAGATTTTCATCTAGTCCAGTCTACACTCAGAAATACAGACATTCAGCTAGTACAGTATACACTCAGATATACAGACAGTCCTCTAGTCCAGTCTACACTCAGCAATACAGACAGTCCTCTAGTCCAGTCTACACTCAGCAATACAGATTTTCATCTAGTCCAGTCTACACTCAGAAATACAGACATTCAGCTAGTACAGTATACACTCAGATATACAGACAGTCCCCTAGTCCAGTCTACAATCAGCAATACAGGCAGTCATCTAGTCCAGTTTACACTCATTAGTAAAGAGAGTTATCTCGTCCAGTCTACACTCAGCAATACAGACAGTTATTTAGTCCAGTCTACACCCAGCAATACAGACAGTCCTCTAGTCCAGTCTACACTCAGCAATACAGATTTTCATCTAGTCCAGTCTACACTCAGAAATACAGACATTCAGCTAGTACAGTATACACTCAGATATACAGACAGTCCTCTAGTCCAGTCTACACTCAGCAATACAGACAGTCCTCTAGTCCAGTCTACACTCAGCAATACAGATTTTCATCTAGTCCAGTCTACAGTCAGCAATACAGACAGTCATCTAGTCCAGTCTACACTCAAAAATGCAGACATTCAGCTAGTACAGTATACACTCAGATATACAGACAGTCCTCTAGTCCAGTCTACACTCAGCAATACAGACCGTCATCTAGTCCAGTGAACACTCAGCAATAATGACAGACATCTAGTCCAGTCTACAGTCAGCAATACAGACAGTCATCTAGTCCAGTCTACAATCAGCAATACACACAGTCATCTAGTCCAGTTTACACTCATTAGTACAGACAGGCATCTAGTCCAGTCTACACTGAGCAATACAGACAGTCATCTAGTCCAGTCTACACTCATAAATACAGACATTCATCTAGTCCAGTCTACACTCATAAATACAGACATTCATCTAGTCCAGTCTACACTCAGAAATACAGACAGTTATCTAGTCCAGTCTACACTCAGAAATACAGATGTTCATCTAGTCCAGTCTACACTCAGCAATACAGAAAGTATTCTAGTCCAGTGTACACTCAGCAATACAGATTTTCATCTAGTCCAGTCTACACTCAGCAATACAGACAGTCATCTAGTCCAGTGAACACTCAGCAATAATGACAGACATCTAGTCCAGTCTACAGTCAGCAATACAGACAGTCATCTAGTCCAGTCTACAATCAGCAATACACACAGTCATCTAGTCCAGTTTACACTCATTAGTACAGACATTCATCTAGTCCAGTCTACACTCAGAAATACAGACAGTTATCTAGTCCAGTCTACACTCAGAAATACAGATGTTCATCTAGTCCAGTCTACACTCAGCAATACAGAAAGTATTCTAGTCCAGTGTACACTCAGCAATACAGATTTTCATCAAGTCCAGTCCACACTCAGCAATACAGACAGTCATCTAGTCCAATCTACACTCAGCAATACAGACATTAATCTAGTACAGTCTACACTCATTAATACAGAGTTATGTAGTCCAGTCTACACTCATAAATACAGACATTCATCTAGTCCAGTCTACACTCATAAATACAGACATTCATCTAGTCCAGTCTACACTCAGAAATACAGACAGTTATCTAGTCCAGTCTACACTCAGAAATACAGATGTTCATCTAGTCCAGTCTACACTCAGCAATACAGAAAGTATTCTAGTCCAGTGTACACTCAGCAATACAGATTTTCATCAAGTCCAGTCCACACTCAGCAATACAGACAGTCATCAAGTCCAATCTACACTCAGCAATACAGACATTCATCTAGTCCAGTCTACACTCATTAATACAGAGTTATGTAGTCCAGTCTACACTCAGCAATACAGACAGTGATCTAGTCCAGTTTACACTCATTAGTAAAGACAGTTATCTAGTCCAGTCTACACCCAGCAATACAGACAGTCATCTAGTCCAGTCTACACTCAGAAATACAGATGTTCATCTAGTCCAGTCTACACTCAGCAATACAGAAAGTCTTCTAGTCCAGTGTACACTCAGCAATACAGATTTTCATCTAGTCCAGTCCACACTCAGCGATACAGACAGTCATCTAGTCCAATCTACACTCAGCAATACAGACATTCATCTAGTACAGTCTACACTCAGAAATACAGACAGTCCTATAATCCAGTCTACAATCAGCAATGAAGACAGACATCTAGTCCATTCTACAATCATTAATACAGACATTCATCTAGTACAGTCTACACTCAGAAATACAGACAGTCATCTAGTCCAGTCTACACTCATTAATACAGACATTCATCTAGTACAGTCTACACTCATTAATATAGACAGTCATCTAGTCCAGTCTACACTCATTAGTGAAGACAGTTATCTAGTCCAGTCTACACTCATTAATACAGACAGTCCTCTAGTCCAGTCTACACTCAGCAATACAGACAGGCATCTAGCCCAGTGTGCACTCAGCAATACAGATTTTCATCTAGTCCAGTCTACACTCAGAAATACAGACATTCAGCTAGTACAGTATACACTCAGATATACAGACAGTCCTCTAGTCCAGTCTACACTCAGCAATACAGACAGTCCTCTAGTCCAGTCTACACTCAGCAATACAGATTTTCATCTAGTCCAGTCTACACTCAGAAATACAGACATTCAGCTAGTACAGTATACACTCAGATATACAGACAGTCCTCTAGTCCAGTCTACACTCAGCAATACAGACAGTCCTCTAGTCCAGTCTACACTCAGAAATACAGACATTCAGCTAGTACAGTATACACTCAGATATACAGACAGTCCTCTAGTCCAGTCTACACTCAGCAATACAGACAGTCCTCTAGTCCAGTCTACACTCAGCAATACAGATTTTCATCTAGTCCAGTCTACACTCAGAAATACAGACATTCAGCTAGTACTGTATACACTCAGATATACAGACAGTCCTCTAGTCCAGTCTACACTCAGCAATACAGACAGTCCTCTAGTCCAGTCTACACTCAGCAATACAGATTTTCATCTAGTCCAGTCTACACTCAGAAATACAGACATTCAGCTAGTACAGTATACACTCAGATATACAGACAGTCCTCTAGTCCAGTCTACACTCAGCAATACAGACAGTCCTCTAGTCCAGTCTACACTCAGCAATACAGATTTTCATCTAGTCCAGTCTACACTCAGAAATACAGACATTCAGCTAGTACAGTATACACTCAGATATACAAACAGTCCTCTAGTCCAGTCTACACTCAGCAATACAGACAGTCCTCTAGTCCAGTCTACACTCAGCAATACAGATTTTCATCTAGTCCAGTCTACACTCAGAAATACAGACATTCAGCTAGTACAGTATACACTCAGATATACAGACAGTCCTCTAGTCCAGTCTACACTCAGCAATACAGATTTTCATCTAGTCCAGTCTACACTCAGAAATACAGACAGTTATCTAGTCCAGTCTACACTCAGAAATACAGATGTTCATCTAGTCCAGTCTACACTCAGCAATACAGAAAGTATTCTAGTCCAGTGTACACTCAGCAATACAGATTTTCATCAAGTCCAGTCCACACTCAGCAATACAGACAGTCATCAAGTCCAATCTACACTCAGCAATACAGACATTCATCTAGTCCAGTCTACACTCAGATATACAGACAGTCCTCTAGTCCAGTCTACACTCAGCAATACAGACAGTCATCTAGTCCAGTGAACACTCAGCAATAATGACAGACATCTAGTCCAGTCTACAATCAGCAATACACACAGTCATCTAGTCCAGTTTACACTCATTAGTACAGACAGGCATCTAGTCCAGTCTACACTGAGCAATACAGACAGTCATCTAGTCCAGTCTACACTCATAAATACAGACATTCATCTAGTCCAGTCTACACTCATAAATACAGACATTCATCTAGTCCAGTCTACACTCAGCAATACAGAAAGTCTTCTAGTCCAGTGTACACTCAGCAATACAGATTTTCATCTAGTCCAGTCCACACTCAGCGATACAGACAGTCATCTAGTCCAATCTACACTCAGCAATACAGACATTCATCTAGTACAGTCTACACTCAGAAATACAGACAGTCCTATAATCCAGTCTACAATCAGCAATGAAGACAGACATCTAGTCCATTCTACAATCATTAATACAGACATTCATCTAGTACAGTCTACACTCAGAAATACAGACAGTCATCTAGTCCAGTCTACACTCATTAATACAGACAGTCATCTAGTACAGTCTACACTCATTAATACAGACAGTCATCTAGTCCAGTCTACACTCATTAGTAAAGACAGTTATCTAGTCCAGTGTACACTCATTAATACAGACAGTCCTCTAGTCCAGTCTACACTCAGCAATACAGACAGGCATCTAGCCCAGTGTACACTCAGCAATAAAGAAAAAAAACACCTAGTCCAGTCTACACTCAGCAATACAGACAGTAATTTAGTCCAGTCTACACTCAGCAATACAGACAGTCCTCTAGTCCAGTCTACACTCAGCAATACAGATTTTCATCTAGTCCAGTCTACACTCAGAAATACAGACATTCAGCTAGTACAGTATACACTCAGATATACAGACAGTCCTCTAGTCCAGTCTACACTCAGCAATACAGACAGTAATTTAGTCCAGTCTACACTCAGCAATACAGATTTTCATCTAGTCCAGTCTACACTCAGAAATACAGACATTCAGCTAGTACAGTATACACTCAGATATACAGACAGTCCTCTAGTCCAGTCTACACTCAGCAATACAGACAGTCCTCTAGTCCAGTCTACACTCAGCAATACAGATTTTCATCTAGTCCAGTCTACACTCAGAAATACAGACATTCATCTAGTACAGTATACACTCAGATATACAGACAGTCCTCTAGTCCAGTCTACACTCAGCAATACAGACAGTCCTCTAGTCCAGTCTACACTCAGCAATACAGACAGGCATCTAGCCCAGTGTACACTCAGCAATAAAGAAAAAAACACCTAGTCCAGTCTACAATCAGCAATACAGGCAGTCATCTAGTCCAGTTTACACTCATTAGTAAAGAGAGTTATCTCGTCCAGTCTACACTCAGCAATACAGACAGTTATTTAGTCCAGTCTACACCCAGCAATACAGACAGTCCTCTAGTCCAGTCTACACTCAGCAATACAGATTTTCATCTAGTCCAGTCTACACTCAGAAATACAGACATTCAGCTAGTACAGTATACACTCAGATATACAGACAGTCCTCTAGTCCAGTCTACACTCAGCAATACAGACAGTCCTCTAGTCCAGTCTACACTCAGCAATACAGATTTTCATCTAGTCCAGTCTACAGTCAGCAATACAGACAGTCATCTAGTCCAGTCTACACTCAAAAATGCAGACATTCAGCTAGTACAGTATACACTCAGATATACAGACAGTCCTCTAGTCCAGTCTACACTCAGCAATACAGACCGTCATCTAGTCCAGTGAACACTCAGCAATAATGACAGACATCTAGTCCAGTCTACAGTCAGCAATACAGACAGTCATCTAGTCCAGTCTACAATCAGCAATACACACAGTCATCTAGTCCAGTTTACACTCATTAGTACAGACAGGCATCTAGTCCAGTCTACACTGAGCAATACAGACAGTCATCTAGTCCAGTCTACACTCATAAATACAGACATTCATCTAGTCCAGTCTACACTCATAAATACAGACATTCATCTAGTCCAGTCTACACTCAGAAATACAGACAGTTATCTAGTCCAGTCTACACTCAGAAATACAGATGTTCATCTAGTCCAGTCTACACTCAGCAATACAGAAAGTATTCTAGTCCAGTGTACACTCAGCAATACAGATTTTCATCTAGTCCAGTCTACACTCAGCAATACAGACAGTCATCTAGTCCAGTGAACACTCAGCAATAATGACAGACATCTAGTCCAGTCTACAGTCAGCAATACAGACAGTCATCTAGTCCAGTCTACAATCAGCAATACACACAGTCATCTAGTCCAGTTTACACTCATTAGTACAGACATTCATCTAGTCCAGTCTACACTCAGAAATACAGACAGTTATCTAGTCCAGTCTACACTCAGAAATACAGATGTTCATCTAGTCCAGTCTACACTCAGCAATACAGAAAGTATTCTAGTCCAGTGTACACTCAGCAATACAGATTTTCATCAAGTCCAGTCCACACTCAGCAATACAGACAGTCATCTAGTCCAATCTACACTCAGCAATACAGACATTCATCTAGTACAGTCTACACTCATTAATACAGAGTTATGTAGTCCAGTCTACACTCATAAATACAGACATTCATCTAGTCCAGTCTACACTCATAAATACAGACATTCATCTAGTCCAGTCTACACTCAGAAATACAGACAGTTATCTAGTCCAGTCTACACTCAGAAATACAGATGTTCATCTAGTCCAGTCTACACTCAGCAATACAGAAAGTATTCTAGTCCAGTGTACACTCAGCAATACAGATTTTCATCAAGTCCAGTCCACACTCAGCAATACAGACAGTCATCAAGTCCAATCTACACTCAGCAATACAGACATTCATCTAGTCCAGTCTACACTCATTAATACAGAGTTATGTAGTCCAGTCTACACTCAGCAATACAGACAGTGATCTAGTCCAGTTTACACTCATTAGTAAAGACAGTTATCTAGTCCAGTCTACACCCAGCAATACAGACAGTCATCTAGTCCAGTCTA
The DNA here is from genome assembly GCF_002021735.2 of Oncorhynchus kisutch. NCBI lineage: Eukaryota > Metazoa > Chordata > Actinopteri > Salmoniformes > Salmonidae > Oncorhynchus > Oncorhynchus kisutch. The sequence continues at coordinate 76,628,453 of NC_034186.2, forward strand.
CACTCAGAAATACAGATGTTCATCTAGTCCAGTCTACACTCAGCAATACAGAAAGTCTTCTAGTCCAGTGTACACTCAGCAATACAGATTTTCATCTAGTCCAGTCCACACTCAGCGATACAGACAGTCATCTAGTCCAATCTACACTCAGCAATACAGACATTCATCTAGTACAGTCTACACTCAGAAATACAGACAGTCCTATAATCCAGTCTACAATCAGCAATGAAGACAGACATCTAGTCCATTCTACAATCATTAATACAGACATTCATCTAGTACAGTCTACACTCAGAAATACAGACAGTCATCTAGTCCAGTCTACACTCATTAATACAGACATTCATCTAGTACAGTCTACACTCATTAATATAGACAGTCATCTAGTCCAGTCTACACTCATTAGTGAAGACAGTTATCTAGTCCAGTCTACACTCATTAATACAGACAGTCCTCTAGTCCAGTCTACACTCAGCAATACAGACAGGCATCTAGCCCAGTGTGCACTCAGCAATAAAGAAAAAAACACCTAGTCCAGTCTACACTCAGCAATACAGATTTTCATCTAGTCCAGTCTACACTCAGAAATACAGACATTCAGCTAGTACAGTATACACTCAGATATACAGACAGTCCTCTAGTCCAGTCTACACTCAGCAATACAGACAGTCCTCTAGTCCAGTCTACACTCAGCAATACAGATTTTCATCTAGTCCAGTCTACACTCAGAAATACAGACATTCAGCTAGTACAGTATACACTCAGATATACAGACAGTCCTCTAGTCCAGTCTACACTCAGCAATACAGACAGTCCTCTAGTCCAGTCTACACTCAGCAATACAGATTTTCATCTAGTCCAGTCTACACTCAGAAATACAGACATTCAGCTAGTACAGTATACACTCAGATATACAGACAGTCCTCTAGTCCAGTCTACACTCAGCAATACAGACAGTCCTCTAGTCCAGTCTACACTCAGCAATACAGATTTTCATCTAGTCCAGTCTACACTCAGAAATACAGACATTCAGCTAGTACAGTATACACTCAGATATACAGACAGTCCTCTAGTCCAGTCTACACTCAGCAATACAGACAGGCATCTAGCCCAGTGTACACTCAGCAATAAAGAAAAAAAACACCGAGTCCAGTCTACAATCAGCAATACAGGCAGTCATCTAGTCCAGTTTACACTCATTAGTAAAGAGAGTTATCTCGTCCAGTCTACACTCAGCAATACAGACAGTTATTTAGTCCAGTCTACACTCAGCAATACAGACAGTCCTCTAGTCCAGTCTATACTCAGCAATACAGATTTTCATCTAGTCCAGTCTACACTCAGAAATACAGACATTCAGCTAGTACAGTATACACTCAGATATACAGACAGTCCTCTAGTCCAGTCTACACTCAGCAATACAGACAGTCCTCTAGTCCAGTCTACACTCAGCAATACAGATTTTCATCTAGTCCAGTCTACAGTCAGCAATACAGACAGTCATCTAGTCCAGTCTACAATCAAAAATGTAGACATTCAGCTAGTACAGTATACACTCAGATATACAGACAGTCCTCTAGTCCAGTCTACACTCAGCAATACAGACAGTCATCTAGTCCAGTGAACACTCAGCAATAATGACAGACATCTAGTCCAGTCTACAGTCAGCAATACAGACAGTCATCTAGTCCAGTCTACAATCAGCAATACACACAGTCATCTAGTCCAGTTTACACTCATTAGTACAGACATTCATCTAGTCCAGTCTACACTCAGAAATACAGACAGTTATCTAGTCCAGTCTACACTCAGAAATACAGATGTTCATCTAGTCCAGTCTACACTCAGCAATACAGAAAGTATTCTAGTCCAGTGTACACTCAGCAATACAGATTTTCATCAAGTCCAGTCCACACTCAGCAATACAGACAGTCATCTAGTCCAATCTACACTCAGCAATACAGACATTCATCTAGTACAGTCTACACTCATTAATACAGAGTTATGTAGTCCAGTCTACACTCATAAATACAGACATTCATCTAGTCCAGTCTACACTCATAAATACAGACATTCATCTAGTCCAGTCTACACTCAGAAATACAGACAGTTATCTAGTCCAGTCTACACTCAGAAATACAGATGTTCATCTAGTCCAGTCTACACTCAGCAATACAGAAAGTATTCTAGTCCAGTGTACACTCAGCAATACAGATTTTCATCAAGTCCAGTCCACACTCAGCAATACAGACAGTCATCAAGTCCAATCTACACTCAGCAATACAGACATTCATCTAGTCCAGTCTACACTCATTAATACAGAGTTATGTAGTCCAGTCTACACTCAGCAATACAGACAGTGATCTAGTCCAGTTTACACTCATTAGTAAAGACAGTTATCTAGTCCAGTCTACACCCAGCAATACAGACAGTCATCTAGTCCAGTCTACACTCAGAAATACAGATGTTCATCTAGTCCAGTCTACACTCAGCAATACAGAAAGTCTTCTAGTCCAGTGTACACTCAGCAATACAGATTTTCATCTAGTCCAGTCCACACTCAGCGATACAGACAGTCATCTAGTCCAATCTACACTCAGCAATACAGACATTCATCTAGTACAGTCTACACTCAGAAATACAGACAGTCATCTAGTCCAGTCTACACTCATTAATACAGACATTCATCTAGTACAGTCTACACTCATTAATATAGACAGTCATCTAGTCCAGTCTACACTCATTAGTGAAGACAGTTATCTAGTCCAGTCTACACTCATTAATACAGACAGTCCTCTAGTCCAGTCTACACTCAGCAATACAGACAGGCATCTAGCCCAGTGTGCACTCAGCAATAAAGAAAAAAACACCTAGTCCAGTCTACACTCAGCAATACAGATTTTCATCTAGTCCAGTCTACACTCAGAAATACAGACATTCAGCTAGTACAGTATACACTCAGATATACAGACAGTCCTCTAGTCCAGTCTACACTCAGCAATACAGACAGTCCTCTAGTCCAGTCTACACTCAGCAATACAGATTTTCATCTAGTCCAGTCTACACTCAGAAATACAGACATTCAGCTAGTACAGTATACACTCAGATATACAGACAGTCCTCTAGTCCAGTCTACACTCAGCAATACAGACAGTCCTCTAGTCCAGTCTACACTCAGCAATACAGATTTTCATCTAGTCCAGTCTACACTCAGAAATACAGACATTCAGCTAGTACAGTATACACTCAGATATACAGACAGTCCTCTAGTCCAGTCTACACTCAGCAATACAGACAGTCCTCTAGTCCAGTCTACACTCAGCAATACAGATTTTCATCTAGTCCAGTCTACACTCAGAAATACAGACATTCAGCTAGTACAGTATACACTCAGATATACAAACAGTCCTCTAGTCCAGTCTACACTCAGCAATACAGACAGTCCTCTAGTCCAGTCTACACTCAGCAATACAGATTTTCATCTAGTCCAGTCTACACTCAGAAATACAGACATTCAGCTAGTACAGTATACACTCAGATATACAGACAGTCCTCTAGTCCAGTCTACACTCAGCAATACAGACAGGCATCTAGCCCAGTGTACACTCAGCAATAAAGAAAAAAACACCGAGTCCAGTCTACAATCAGCAATACAGGCAGTCATCTAGTCCAGTTTACACTCATTAGTAAAGAGAGTTATCTCGTCCAGTCTACACTCAGCAATACAGACAGTTATTTAGTCCAGTCTACACTCAGCAATACAGACAGTCCTCTAGTCCAGTCTATACTCAGCAATACAGATTTTCATCTAGTCCAGTCTACACTCAGAAATACAGACATTCAGCTAGTACAGTATACACTCAGATATACAGACAGTCCTCTAGTCCAGTCTACACTCAGCAATACAGACAGTCCTCTAGTCCAGTCTACACTCAGCAATACAGATTTTCATCTAGTCCAGTCTACAGTCAGCAATACAGACAGTCATCTAGTCCAGTCTACAATCAAAAATGTAGACATTCAGCTAGTACAGTATACACTCAGATATACAGACAGTCCTCTAGTCCAGTCTACACTCAGCAATACAGACAGTCATCTAGTCCAGTGAACACTCAGCAATAATGACAGACATCTAGTCCAGTCTACAGTCAGCAATACAGACAGTCATCTAGTCCAGTCTACAATCAGCAATACACACAGTCATCTAGTCCAGTTTACACTCATTAGTACAGACAGGCATCTAGTCCAGTCTACACTGAGCAATACAGACAGTCATCTAGTCCAGTCTACACTCATAAATACAGACATTCATCTAGTCCAGTCTACACTCATAAATACAGACATTCATCTAGTCCAGTCTACACTCAGCAATACAGAAAGTCTTCTAGTCCAGTGTACACTCAGCAATACAGATTTTCATCTAGTCCAGTCCACACTCAGCGATACAGACAGTCATCTAGTCCAATCTACACTCAGCAATACAGACATTCATCTAGTACAGTCTACACTCAGAAATACAGACAGTCCTATAATCCAGTCTACAATCAGCAATGAAGACAGACATCTAGTCCATTCTACAATCATTAATACAGACATTCATCTAGTACAGTCTACACTCAGAAATACAGACAGGCATCTAGTCCAGTCTACACTCATTAATACAGACATTCATCTAGTGCAGTCTACACTCATTAATACAGACAGTCATCTAGTCCAGTCTACACTCATTAGTAAAGACAGTTATCTAGTCCAGTCTACACTCATTAATACAGACAGTCCTCTAGTCCAGTCTACACTCAGCAATACAGACAGGCATCTAGCCCAGTGTACACTCAGCAATAAAGAAAAAAACACCTAGTCCAGTCTACAATCAGCAATACAGGCAGTCATCTAGTCCAGTTTACACTCATTAGTAAAGACAGTTATCTAGTCCAGTCTACACTCAGCAATACAGACAGTAATTTAGTCCAGTCTACACTCAGCAATACAGATTTTCATCTAGTCCAGTCTACACTCAGAAATACAGACATTCAGCTAGTACAGTATACACTCAGATATACAGACTGTCCTCTAGTCCAGTCTACACTCAGCAATACAGACAGTCCTCTAGTCCAGTCTACACTCAGCAATACAGATTTTCATCTAGTCCAGTCTACACTCAGAAATACAGACATTCAGCTAGTACAGTATACACTCAGATATACAGACAGTCCTCTAGTCCAGTCTACACTCAGCAATACAGACAGTCCTCTAGTCCAGTCTACACTCAGCAATACAGATTTTCATCTAGTCCAGTCTACACTCAGAAATACAGACATTCAGCTAGTACAGTATACACTCAGATATACAGACAGTCCTCTAGTCCAGTCTACACTCAGCAATACAGACAGTCCTCTAGTCCAGTCTACACTCAGCAATACAGATTTTCATCTAGTCCAGTCTACACTCAGAAATACAGACATTCAGCTAGTACAGTATACACTCAGATATACAGACAGTCCTCTAGTCCAGTCTACACTCAGCAATACAGACAGTCCTCTAGTCCAGTCTACACTCAGCAATACAGATTTTCATCTAGTCCAGTCTACACTCAGAAATACAGACATTCAGCTAGTACAGTATACACTCAGATATACAGACAGTCCTCTAGTCCAGTCTACACTCAGCAATACAGACAGGCATCTAGCCCAGTGTACACTCAGCAATAAAGAAAAAAACACCTAGTCCAGTCTACAATCAGCAATACAGGCAGTCATCTAGTCCAGTTTACACTCATTAGTAAAGACAGTTATCTAGTCCAGTCTACACTCAGCAATACAGACAGTAATTTAGTCCAGTCTACACTCAGCAATACCGATTTTCATCTAGTCCAGTCTACACTCAGAAATACAGACATTCAGCTAGTACAGTATACACTCAGATATACAGACAGTCCTCTAGTCCAGTCTACACTCAGCAATACAGACAGTCCTCTAGTCCAGTCTACACTCAGCAATACAGATTTTCATCTAGTCCAGTCTACACTCAGAAATACAGACATTCAGCTAGTACAGTATACACTCAGATATACAGACAGTCCTCTAGTCCAGTCTACACTCAGCAATACAGACAGTCCTCTAGTCCAGTCTACACTCAGCAATACAGATTTTCATCTAGTCCAGTCTACACTCAGAAATACAGACATTCAGCTAGTACAGTATACACTCAGATATACAGACAGTCCTCTAGTCCAGTCTACACTCAGCAATACAGACAGGCATCTAGCCCAGTGTACACTCAGCAATAAAGAAAAAAACACCTAGTCCAGTCTACAATCAGCAATACAGGCAGTCATCTAGTTCAGTTTACACTCATTAGTAAAGAGAGTTATCTCGTCCAGTCTACACTCAGCAATACAGACAGTTATTTAGTCCAGTCTACACTCAGCAATACAGACAGTCCTCTAGTCCAGTCTACACTCAGCAATACAGATTTTCATCTAGTCCAGTCTACACTCAGAAATACAGACATTCAGCTAGTACAGTATACACTCAGATATACAGACAGTCCTCTAGTCCAGTCTACACTCAGCAATACAGACAGTCCTCTAGTCCAGTCTACACTCAGCAATACAGATTTTCATCTAGTCCAGTCTACAGTCAGCAATACAGACAGTCATCTAGTCCAGTCTACACTCAAAAATGCAGACATTCAGCTAGTACAGTATACACTCAGATATACAGACAGTCCTCTAGTCCAGTCTACACTCAGCAATACAGACAGTCATCTAGTCCAGTGAACACTCAGCAATAATGACAGACATCTAGTCCAGTCTACAGTCAGCAATACAGACAGTCATCTAGTCCAGTCTACAATCAGCAATACACACAGTCATCTAGTCCAGTTTACACTCATTAGTACAGACAGGCATCTAGTCCAGTCTACACTGAGCAATACAGACAGTCATCTAGTCCAGTCTACACTCATAAATACAGACATTCATCTAGTCCAGTCTACACTCATAAATACAGACATTCATCTAGTCCAGTCTACACTCAGCAATACAGAAAGTCTTCTAGTCCAGTGTACACTCAGCAATACAGATTTTCATCTAGTCCAGTCCACACTCAGCGATACAGACAGTCATCTAGTCCAATCTACACTCAGCAATACAGCCATTCATCTAGTACAGTCTACACTCAGAAATACAGACAGTCCTATAATCCAGTCTACAATCAGCAATGAAGACAGACATCTAGTCCATTCTACAATCATTAATACAGACATTCATCTAGTACAGTCTACACTCAGAAATACAGACAGTCATCTAGTCCAGTCTACACTCATTAATACAGACATTCATCTAGTACAGTCTACACTCATTAATACAGACAGTCATCTAGTCCAGTCTACACTCATTAGTAAAGACAGTTATCTAGTCCAGTCTACACTCATTAATACAGACAGTCCTCTAGTCCAGTCTACACTCAGCAATACAGACAGGCATCTAGCCCAGTGTACACTCAGCAATAAAGAAAAAAACACCTAGTCCAGTCTACAATCAGCAATACAGGCAGTCATCTAGTCCAGTTTACACTCATTAGTAAAGACAGTTATCTAGTCCAGTCTACACTCAGCAATACAGACAGTAATTTAGTCCAGTCTACACTCAGCAATACAGATTTTCATCTAGTCCAGTCTACACTCAGAAATACAGACATTCAGCTAGTACAGTATACACTCAGATATACAGACAGTCCTCTAGTCCAGTCTACACTCAGCAATACAGACAGTCCTCTAGTCCAGTCTACACTCAGCAATACAGATTTTCATCTAGTCCAGTCCACTCAGAAATACAGACATTCAGCTAGTACAGTATACACTCAGATATACAGACAGTCCTCTAGTCCAGTCTACACTCAGCAATACAGACAGGCATCTAGCCCAGTGTACACTCAGCAATAAAGAAAAAAACACCTAGTCCAGTCTACAATCAGCAATACAGGCAGTCATCTAGTCCAGTTTACACTCATTAGTAAAGACAGTTATCTAGTCCAGTCTACACTCAGCAATACAGACAGTAATTTAGTCCAGTCTACACTCAGCAATACAGATTTTCATCTAGTCCAGTCTACACTCAGAAATACAGACATTCAGCTAGTACAGTATACACTCAGATATACAGACAGTCCTCTAGTCCAGTCTACACTCAGCAATACAGACAGTCCTCTAGTCCAGTCTACACTCAGCAATACAGATTTTCATCTAGTCCAGTCTACACTCAGAAATACAGACATTCAGCTAGTACAGTATACACTCAGATATACAGACAGTCCTCTAGTCCAGTCTACACTCAGCAATACAGACAGTCCTCTAGTCCAGTCTACACTCAGCAATACAGATTTTCATCTAGTCCAGTCTACAGTCAGCAATACAGACAGTCATCTAGTCCAGTCTACACTCAAAAATGCAGACATTCAGCTAGTACAGTATACACTCAGATATACAGACAGTCCTCTAGTCCAGTCTACACTCAGCAATACAGACAGTCATCTAGTCCAGTGAACACTCAGCAATAATGACAGACATCTAGTCCAGTCTACAGTCAGCAATACAGACAGTCATCTAGTCCAGTCTACAATCAGCAATACACACAGTCATCTAGTCCAGTTTACACTCATTAGTACAGACAGGCATCTAGTCCAGTCTACACTGAGCAATACAGACAGTCATCTAGTCCAGTCTACACTCATAAATACAGACATTCATCTAGTCCAGTCTACACTCATAAATACAGACATTCATCTAGTCCAGTCTACACTCAGCAATACAGAAAGTCTTCTAGTCCAGTGTACACTCAGCAATACAGATTTTCATCTAGTCCAGTCCACACTCAGCGATACAGACAGTCATCTAGTCCAATCTACACTCAGCAATACAGCCATTCATCTAGTACAGTCTACACTCAGAAATACAGACAGTCCTATAATCCAGTCTACAATCAGCAATGAAGACAGACATCTAGTCCATTCTACAATCATTAATACAGACATTCATCTAGTACAGTCTACACTCAGAAATACAGACAGTCATCTAGTCCAGTCTACACTCATTAATACAGACATTCATCTAGTACAGTCTACACTCATTAATACAGACAGTCATCTAGTCCAGTCTACACTCATTAGTAAAGACAGTTATCTAGTCCAGTCTACACTCATTAATACAGACAGTCCTCTAGTCCAGTCTACACTCAGCAATACAGACAGGCATCTAGCCCAGTGTACACTCAGCAATAAAGAAAAAAACACCTAGTCCAGTCTACAATCAGCAATACAGGCAGTCATCTAGTCCAGTTTACACTCATTAGTAAAGACAGTTATCTAGTCCAGTCTACACTCAGCAATACAGACAGTAATTTAGTCCAGTCTACACTCAGCAATACAGATTTTCATCTAGTCCAGTCTACACTCAGAAATACAGACATTCAGCTAGTACAGTATACACTCAGATATACAGACAGTCCTCTAGTCCAGTCTACACTCAGCAATACAGACAGTCCTCTAGTCCAGTCTACACTCAGCAATACAGATTTTCATCTAGTCCAGTCCACTCAGAAATACAGACATTCAGCTAGTACAGTATACACTCAGATATACAGACAGTCCTCTAGTCCAGTCTACACTCAGCAATACAGACAGGCATCTAGCCCAGTGTACACTCAGCAATAAAGAAAAAAACACCTAGTCCAGTCTACAATCAGCAATACAGGCAGTCATCTAGTCCAGTTTACACTCATTAGTAAAGACAGTTATCTAGTCCAGTCTACACTCAGCAATACAGACAGTAATTTAGTCCAGTCTACACTCAGCAATACAGATTTTCATCTAGTCCAGTCTACACTCAGAAATACAGACATTCAGCTAGTACAGTATACACTCAGATATACAGACAGTCCTCTAGTCCAGTCTACACTCAGCAATACAGACAGTCCTCTAGTCCAGTCTACACTCAGCAATACAGATTTTCATCTAGTCCAGTCTACACTCAGAAATACAGACATTCAGCTAGTACAGTATACACTCAGATATACAGACAGTCCTCTAGTCCAGTCTACACTCAGCAATACAGACAGTCCTCTAGTCCAGTCTACACTCAGCAATACAGATTTTCATCTAGTCCAGTCTACAGTCAGCAATACAGACAGTCATCTAGTCCAGTCTACACTCAAAAATGCAGACATTCAGCTAGTACAGTATACACTCAGATATACAGACAGTCCTCTAGTCCAGTCTACACTCAGCAATACAGACAGTCATCTAGTCCAGTGAACACTCAGCAATAATGACAGACATCTAGTCCAGTCTACAGTCAGCAATACAGACAGTCATCTAGTCCAGTCTACAATCAGCAATACACACAGTCATCTAGTCCAGTTTACACTCATTAGTACAGACAGGCATCTAGTCCAGTCTACACTGAGCAATACAGACAGTCATCTAGTCCAGTCTACACTCATAAATACAGACATTCATCTAGTCCAGTCTACACTCATAAATACAGACATTCATCTAGTCCAGTCTACACTCAGCAATACAGAAAGTCTTCTAGTCCAGTGTACACTCAGCAATACAGATTTTCATCTAGTCCAGTCCACACTCAGCGATACAGACAGTCATCTAGTCCAATCTACACTCAGCAATACAGCCATTCATCTAGTACAGTCTACACTCAGAAATACAGACAGTCCTATAATCCAGTCTACAATCAGCAATGAAGACAGACATCTAGTCCATTCTACAATCATTAATACAGACATTCATCTAGTACAGTCTACACTCAGAAATACAGACAGTCATCTAGTCCAGTCTACACTCATTAATACAGACATTCATCTAGTACAGTCTACACTCATTAATACAGACAGTCATCTAGTCCAGTCTACACTCATTAGTAAAGACAGTTATCTAGTCCAGTCTACACTCATTAATACAGACAGTCCTCTAGTCCAGTCTACACTCAGCAATACAGACAGGCATCTAGCCCAGTGTACACTCAGCAATAAAGAAAAAAACACCTAGTCCAGTCTACAATCAGCAATACAGGCAGTCATCTAGTCCAGTTTACACTCATTAGTAAAGACAGTTATCTAGTCCAGTCTACACTCAGCAATACAGACAGTAATTTAGTCCAGTCTACACTCAGCAATACAGATTTTCATCTAGTCCAGTCTACACTCAGAAATACAGACATTCAGCTAGTACAGTATACACTCAGATATACAGACAGTCCTCTAGTCCAGTCTACACTCAGCAATACAGACAGTCCTCTAGTCCAGTCTACACTCAGCAATACAGATTTTCATCTAGTCCAGTCCACTCAGAAATACAGACATTCAGCTAGTACAGTATACACTCAGATATACAGACAGTCCTCTAGTCCAGTCTACACTCAGCAATACAGACAGGCATCTAGCCCAGTGTACACTCAGCAATAAAGAAAAAAACACCTAGTCCAGTCTACAATCAGCAATACAGGCAGTCATCTAGTCCAGTTTACACTCATTAGTAAAGACAGTTATCTAGTCCAGTCTACACTCAGCAATACAGACAGTCCTCTAGTCCAGTCTACACTCAGCAATACAGATTTTCATCTAGTCCAGTCTACACTCAGAAATACAGACATTCAGCTAGTACAGTATACACTCAGATATACAGACAGTCCTCTAGTCCAGTCTACACTCAGCAATACAGACAGTCCTCTAGTCCAGTCTACACTCAGCAATACAGATTTTCATCTAGTCCAGTCTACACTCAAAAATGCAGACATTCAGCTAGTACAGTATACACTCAGATATACAGACAGTCCTCTAGTCCAGTCTACACTCAGCAATACAGACAGTCATCTAGTCCAGTGAACACTCAGCAATAATGACAGACATCTAGTCCAGTCTACACTCAGCAATACAGACAGTCCTCTAGTCCAGTCTACACTCAGCAATACAGATTTTCATCTAGTCCAGTCTACACTCAGAAATACAGACATTCAGCTAGTACAGTATACACTCAGATATACAGACAGTCCTCTAGTCCAGTCTACACTCAGCAATACAGACAGTCCTCTAGTCCAGTCTACACTCAGCAATACAGATTTTCATCTAGTCCAGTCTACAGTCAGCAATACAGACAGTCATCTAGTCCAGTCTACACTCAAAAATGCAGACATTCAGCTAGTACAGTATACACTCAGATATACAGACAGTCCTCTAGTCCAGTCTACACTCAGCAATACAGACAGTCATCTAGTCCAGTGAACACTCAGCAATAATGACAGACATCTAGTCCAGTCTACAGTCAGCAATACAGACAGTCATCTAGTCCAGTCTACAATCAGCAATACACACAGTCATCTAGTCCAGTTTACACTCATTAGTACAGACAGGCATCTAGTCCAGTCTACACTGAGCAATACAGACAGTCATCTAGTCCAGTCTACACTCATAAATACAGACATTCATCTAGTCCAGTCTACACTCATAAATACAGACATTCATCTAGTCCAGTCTACACTCAGCAATACAGAAAGTCTTCTAGTCCAGTGTACACTCAGCAATACAGATTTTCATCTAGTCCAGTCCACACTCAGCGATACAGACAGTCATCTAGTCCAATCTACACTCAGCAATACAGCCATTCATCTAGTACAGTCTACACTCAGAAATACAGACAGTCCTATAATCCAGTCTACAATCAGCAATGAAGACAGACATCTAGTCCATTCTACAATCATTAATACAGACATTCATCTAGTACAGTCTACACTCAGAAATACAGACAGTCATCTAGTCCAGTCTACACTCATTAATACAGACATTCATCTAGTACAGTCTACACTCATTAATACAGACAGTCATCTAGTCCAGTCTACACTCATTAGTAAAGACAGTTATCTAGTCCAGTCTACACTCATTAATACAGACAGTCCTCTAGTCCAGTCTACACTCAGCAATACAGACAGGCATCTAGCCCAGTGTACACTCAGCAATAAAGAAAAAAACACCTAGTCCAGTCTACAATCAGCAATACAGGCAGTCATCTAGTCCAGTTTACACTCATTAGTAAAGACAGTTATCTAGTCCAGTCTACACTCAGCAATACAGACAGTAATTTAGTCCAGTCTACACTCAGCAATACAGATTTTCATCTAGTCCAGTCTACACTCAGAAATACAGACATTCAGCTAGTACAGTATACACTCAGATATACAGACAGTCCTCTAGTCCAGTCTACACTCAGCAATACAGACAGTCCTCTAGTCCAGTCTACACTCAGCAATACAGATTTTCATCTAGTCCAGTCCACTCAGAAATACAGACATTCAGCTAGTACAGTATACACTCAGATATACAGACAGTCCTCTAGTCCAGTCTACACTCAGCAATACAGACAGGCATCTAGCCCAGTGTACACTCAGCAATAAAGAAAAAAACACCTAGTCCAGTCTACAATCAGCAATACAGGCAGTCATCTAGTCCAGTTTACACTCATTAGTAAAGACAGTTATCTAGTCCAGTCTACACTCAGCAATACAGACAGTAATTTAGTCCAGTCTACACTCAGCAATACAGATTTTCATCTAGTCCAGTCTACACTCAGAAATACAGACATTCAGCTAGTACAGTATACACTCAGATATACAGACAGTCCTCTAGTCCAGTCTACACTCAGCAATACAGACAGTCCTCTAGTCCAGTCTACACTCAGCAATACAGATTTTCATCTAGTCCAGTCTACACTCAGAAATACAGACATTCAGCTAGTACAGTATACACTCAGATATACAGACAGTCCTCTAGTCCAGTCTACACTCAGCAATACAGACAGTCCTCTAGTCCAGTCTACACTCAGCAATACAGATTTTCATCTAGTCCAGTCCACTCAGAAATACAGACATTCAGCTAGTACAGTATACACTCAGATATACAGACAGTCCTCTAGTCCAGTCTACACTCAGCAATACAGACAGGCATCTAGCCCAGTGTACACTCAGCAATAAAGAAAAAAACACCTAGTCCAGTCTACAATCAGCAATACAGGCAGTCATCTAGTCCAGTTTACACTCATTAGTAAAGACAGTTATCTAGTCCAGTCTACACTCAGCAATACAGACAGTAATTTAGTCCAGTCTACACTCAGCAATACAGATTTTCATCTAGTCCAGTCTACACTCAGAAATACAGACATTCAGCTAGTACAGTATACACTCAGATATACAGACAGTCCTCTAGTCCAGTCTACACTCAGCAATACAGACAGTCCTCTAGTCCAGTCTACACTCAGCAATACAGATTTTCATCTAGTCCAGTCTACACTCAGAAATACAGACATTCAGCTAGTACAGTATACACTCAGATATACAGACAGTCCTCTAGTCCAGTCTACACTCAGCAATACAGACAGTCCTCTAGTCCAGTCTACACTCAGCAATACAGATTTTCATCTAGTCCAGTCTACAGTCAGCAATACAGACAGTCATCTAGTCCAGTCTACACTCAAAAATGCAGACATTCAGCTAGTACAGTATACACTCAGATATACAGACAGTCCTCTAGTCCAGTCTACACTCAGCAATACAGACAGTCATCTAGTCCAGTGAACACTCAGCAATAATGACAGACATCTAGTCCAGTCTACAGTCAGCAATACAGACAGTCATCTAGTCCAGTCTACAATCAGCAATACACACAGTCATCTAGTCCAGTTTACACTCATTAGTACAGACAGGCATCTAGTCCAGTCTACACTGAGCAATACAGACAGTCATCTAGTCCAGTCTACACTCATAAATACAGACATTCATCTAGTCCAGTCTACACTCATAAATACAGACATTCATCTAGTCCAGTCTACACTCAGCAATACAGAAAGTCTTCTAGTCCAGTGTACACTCAGCAATACAGATTTTCATCTAGTCCAGTCCACACTCAGCGATACAGACAGTCATCTAGTCCAATCTACACTCAGCAATACAGCCATTCATCTAGTACAGTCTACACTCAGAAATACAGACAGTCCTATAATCCAGTCTACAATCAGCAATGAAGACAGACATCTAGTCCATTCTACAATCATTAATACAGACATTCATCTAGTACAGTCTACACTCAGAAATACAGACAGTCATCTAGTCCAGTCTACACTCATTAATACAGACATTCATCTAGTACAGTCTACACTCATTAATACAGACAGTCATCTAGTCCAGTCTACACTCATTAGTGAAGACAGTTATCTAGTCCAGTCTACACTCATTAATACAGACAGTCCTCTAGTCCAGTCTACACTCAGCAATACAGACAGGCATCTAGCCCAGTGTACACTCAGCAATAAAGAAAAAAACACCTAGTCCAGTCTACAATCAGCAATACAGGCAGTCATCTAGTTCAGTTTACACTCATTAGTAAAGAGAGTTATCTCGTCCAGTCTACACTCAGCAATACAGACAGTTATTTAGTCCAGTCTACACTCAGCAATACAGACAGTCCTCTAGTCCAGTCTACACTCAGCAATACAGATTTTCATCTAGTCCAGTCTACACTCAGAAATACAGACATTCAGCTAGTACAGTATACACTCAGATATACAGACAGTCCTCTAGTCCAGTCTACACTCAGCAATACAGACAGTCCTCTAGTCCAGTCTACACTCAGCAATACAGATTTTCATCTAGTCCAGTCTACACTCAAAAATGCAGACATTCAGCTAGTACAGTATACACTCAGATATACAGACAGTCCTCTAGTCCAGTCTACACTCAGCAATACAGACAGGCATCTAGCCCAGTGTACACTCAGCAATAAAGAAAAAAACACCTAGTCCAGTCTACAATCAGCAATACAGGCAGTCATCTAGTCCAGTTTACACTCATTAGTAAAGACAGTTATCTAGTCCAGTCTACACTCAGCAATACAGACAGTAATTTAGTCCAGTCTACACTCAGCAATACAGATTTTCATCTAGTCCAGTCTACACTCAGAAATACAGACATTCAGCTAGTACAGTATACACTCAGATATACAGACAGTCCTCTAGTCCAGTCTACACTCAGCAATACAGACAGTCCTCTAGTCCAGTCTACACTCAGCAATACAGATTTTCATCTAGTCCAGTCCACTCAGAAATACAGACATTCAGCTAGTACAGTATACACTCAGATATACAGACAGTCCTCTAGTCCAGTCTACACTCAGCAATACAGACAGGCATCTAGCCCAGTGTACACTCAGCAATAAAGAAAAAAACACCTAGTCCAGTCTACAATCAGCAATACAGGCAGTCATCTAGTCCAGTTTACACTCATTAGTAAAGACAGTTATCTAGTCCAGTCTACACTCAGCAATACAGACAGTAATTTAGTCCAGTCTACACTCAGCAATACAGATTTTCATCTAGTCCAGTCTACACTCAGAAATACAGACATTCAGCTAGTACAGTATACACTCAGATATACAGACAGTCCTCTAGTCCAGTCTACACTCAGCAATACAGACAGTCCTCTAGTCCAGTCTACACTCAGCAATACAGATTTTCATCTAGTCCAGTCTACACTCAGAAATACAGACATTCAGCTAGTACAGTATACACTCAGATATACAGACAGTCCTCTAGTCCAGTCTACACTCAGCAATACAGACAGTCCTCTAGTCCAGTCTACACTCAGCAATACAGATTTTCATCTAGTCCAGTCCACTCAGAAATACAGACATTCAGCTAGTACAGTATACACTCAGATATACAGACAGTCCTCTAGTCCAGTCTACACTCAGCAATACAGACAGGCATCTAGCCCAGTGTACACTCAGCAATAAAGAAAAAAACACCTAGTCCAGTCTACAATCAGCAATACAGGCAGTCATCTAGTCCAGTTTACACTCATTAGTAAAGACAGTTATCTAGTCCAGTCTACACTCAGCAATACAGACAGTAATTTAGTCCAGTCTACACTCAGCAATACAGATTTTCATCTAGTCCAGTCTACACTCAGAAATACAGACATTCAGCTAGTACAGTATACACTCAGATATACAGACAGTCCTCTAGTCCAGTCTACACTCAGCAATACAGACAGTCCTCTAGTCCAGTCTACACTCAGCAATACAGATTTTCATCTAGTCCAGTCTACACTCAGAAATACAGACATTCAGCTAGTACAGTATACACTCAGATATACAGACAGTCCTCTAGTCCAGTCTACACTCAGCAATACAGACAGTCCTCTAGTCCAGTCTACACTCAGCAATACAGATTTTCATCTAGTCCAGTCTACAGTCAGCAATACAGACAGTCATCTAGTCCAGTCTACACTCAAAAATGCAGACATTCAGCTAGTACAGTATACACTCAGATATACAGACAGTCCTCTAGTCCAGTCTACACTCAGCAATACAGACAGTCATCTAGTCCAGTGAACACTCAGCAATAATGACAGACATCTAGTCCAGTCTACAGTCAGCAATACAGACAGTCATCTAGTCCAGTCTACAATCAGCAATACACACAGTCATCTAGTCCAGTTTACACTCATTAGTACAGACAGGCATCTAGTCCAGTCTACACTGAGCAATACAGACAGTCATCTAGTCCAGTCTACACTCATAAATACAGACATTCATCTAGTCCAGTCTACACTCATAAATACAGACATTCATCTAGTCCAGTCTACACTCAGCAATACAGAAAGTCTTCTAGTCCAGTGTACACTCAGCAATACAGATTTTCATCTAGTCCAGTCCACACTCAGCGATACAGACAGTCATCTAGTCCAATCTACACTCAGCAATACAGCCATTCATCTAGTACAGTCTACACTCAGAAATACAGACAGTCCTATAATCCAGTCTACAATCAGCAATGAAGACAGACATCTAGTCCATTCTACAATCATTAATACAGACATTCATCTAGTACAGTCTACACTCAGAAATACAGACAGTCATCTAGTCCAGTCTACACTCATTAATACAGACATTCATCTAGTACAGTCTACACTCATTAATACAGACAGTCATCTAGTCCAGTCTACACTCATTAGTGAAGACAGTTATCTAGTCCAGTCTACACTCATTAATACAGACAGTCCTCTAGTCCAGTCTACACTCAGCAATACAGACAGGCATCTAGCCCAGTGTACACTCAGCAATAAAGAAAAAAACACCTAGTCCAGTCTACAATCAGCAATACAGGCAGTCATCTAGTTCAGTTTACACTCATTAGTAAAGAGAGTTATCTCGTCCAGTCTACACTCAGCAATACAGACAGTTATTTAGTCCAGTCTACACTCAGCAATACAGACAGTCCTCTAGTCCAGTCTACACTCAGCAATACAGATTTTCATCTAGTCCAGTCTACACTCAGAAATACAGACATTCAGCTAGTACAGTATACACTCAGATATACAGACAGTCCTCTAGTCCAGTCTACACTCAGCAATACAGACAGTCCTCTAGTCCAGTCTACACTCAGCAATACAGATTTTCATCTAGTCCAGTCTACACTCAAAAATGCAGACATTCAGCTAGTACAGTATACACTCAGATATACAGACAGTCCTCTAGTCCAGTCTACACTCAGCAATACAGACAGGCATCTAGCCCAGTGTACACTCAGCAATAAAGAAAAAAACACCTAGTCCAGTCTACAATCAGCAATACAGGCAGTCATCTAGTCCAGTTTACACTCATTAGTAAAGACAGTTATCTAGTCCAGTCTACACTCAGCAATACAGACAGTAATTTAGTCCAGTCTACACTCAGCAATACAGATTTTCATCTAGTCCAGTCTACACTCAGAAATACAGACATTCAGCTAGTACAGTATACACTCAGATATACAGACAGTCCTCTAGTCCAGTCTACACTCAGCAATACAGACAGTCCTCTAGTCCAGTCTACACTCAGCAATACAGATTTTCATCTAGTCCAGTCTACAATCAGCAATACACACAGTCATCTAGTCCAGTTTACACTCATTAGTACAGACAGTCCTCTAGTCCAGTCTACACTCAGCAATACAGACAGGCATCTAGCCCAGTGTACACTCAGCAATAAAGAAAAAAACACCTAGTCCAGTCTACAATCAGCAATACAGGCAGTCATCTAGTCCAGTTTACACTCATTAGTAAAGAGAGTTATCTCGTCCAGTCTACACTCAGCAATACAGACAGTTATTTAGTCCAGTCTACACTCAGCAATACAGACAGTCCTCTAGTCCAGTCTACACTCAGCAATACAGATTTTCATCTAGTCCAGTCTACACTCAGAAATACAGACATTCAGCTAGTACAGTATACACTCAGATATACAGACAGTCCTCTAGTCCAGTCTACACTCAGCAATACAGACAGTCCTCTAGTCCAGTCTACACTCAGCAATACAGATTTTCATCTAGTCCAGTCTACACTCAAAAATGCAGACATTCAGCTAGTACAGTATACACTCAGATATACAGACAGTCCTCTAGTCCAGTCTACACTCAGCAATACAGACAGTCATCTAGTCCAGTGAACACTCAGCAATAATGACAGACATCTAGTCCAGTCTACAGTCAGCAATACAGACAGTCATCTAGTCCAGTCTACAATCAGCAATACACACAGTCATCTAGTCCAGTTTACACTCATTAGTACAGACAGGCATCTAGTCCAGTCTACACTGAGCAATACAGACAGTCATCTAGTCCAGTCTACACTCATAAATACAGACATTCATCTAGTCCAGTCTACACTCATAAATACAGACATTCATCTAGTCCAGTCTACACTCAGAAATACAGACAGTTATCTAGTCCAGTCTACACTCAGAAATACAGATGTTCATCTAGTCCAGTCTACACTCAGCAATACAGAAAGTATTCTAGTCCAGTGTACACTCAGCAATACAGATTTTCATCAAGTCCAGTCCACACTCAGCAATACAGACAGTCATCTAGTCCAATCTACACTCAGCAATACAGACATTCATCTAGTACAGTCTACACTCAGCAGTACAGACAGTCATCTAGTCCTGTCTACACTCAGAAATACAGACAGTTATCTAGTCCATTCTACACTCAGCAATACAGACATTCATCTAGTACAGTCTACACTCAGCAGTACAGACAGTCATCTAGTCCAGTCTACACTCAGCAGTACAGACATTCATCTAGTACAGTCTACACTCAGTAATACAGAAAGTCTTCTAGTCCAGTGTACACTCAGCAATACAGATTTTCATCTAGTCCAATCTACACTCAGCAATACAGACATTCATCTAGTACAGTCTACACTCAGAAATACAGACAGTCCTATAATCCAGTCTACAATCAGCAATGAAGACAGACATCTAGTCCAGTCTACAATCATTAATACAGACATTAATCTAGTACAGTCTATACTCAGAAATACAGACAGTTATTGAGTCCAGTCTACACTCAGCAATACAGACAGTCATCTAGTCCAGTCTACACTCATTAATACAGAGTTATGTAGTCCTGTCTACACTCAGCAATACAGACAGTGATCTAGTCCAGTTTACACTCATTAGTAAAGACAGTTATCTAGTCCAGTCTACACCCAGCAATACAGACAGTCATCTAGTCCAGTTTACACTCATTAGTAAAGACAGTTACCTTGTCCAGTCTATACTCAGCAATACAGACAGTCCTCTAGTCCAGTATACACTCAGCAATACAGATTTTCATCTAGTCCAGTCTACACTCAGAAATACAGAGATTCATCTAGTACAGTATACACTCAGATATACAGACAGTCCTCTAGTCCAGTCTACACTCAGCAATACAGACAGTCATCTAGTCCAGTGAACACTCAGCAATAATGACAGACATCTAGTCCAGTCTACAGTCAGCAATACAGACAGTCATCTAGTCCAGTCTACACTCATAAATACAGACATTCATCTAGTCCAGTCTACACTCAGAAATACAGACAGTTATCTAGTCCAGTCTACACTCAGAAATACAGATGTTCATCTAGTCCAGTCTACACTCAGCAATACAGAAAGTCTTCTAGTCCAGTGTACACTCAGCAATACAGATTTTCATCTAGTCCAGTCCACACTCAGCGATACAGACAGTCATCTGGTCCAATCTACACTCAGCAATACAGACATTCATCTAGTACAGTCTACACTCAGAAATACAGACAGTCCTATAATCCAGTCTACAATCAGCAATGAAGACAGACATCTAGTCCAGTCTACAATCATTAATACAGACATTCATCTAGTACAGTCTACACTCAGAAATACAGACAGTAATCTAGTCCAGTCTACACTCATTAATACAGACATTCATCTAGTACAGTCTACACTCATTAATACAGACAGTCATCTAGTCCAGTCTACACTCATTAGTAAAGACAGTTATCTAGTCCAGTCTACACTCATTAATACAGACAGTCCTCTAGTCCAGTCTACACTCAGCAATACAGACAGGCATCTAGCCCAGTGTACATTCAGCAATAAAGAAAAAAACACCTAGTCCAGTCTACAATCAGCAATACAGGCAGTCATATAGTCCAGTTTACACTCATTAGTAAAGACAGTTATCTAGTCCAGTCTACACTCAGCAATACAGACAGTAATTTAGTCCAGTCTACACTCAGCAATACAGATTTTCATCTAGTCCAGTCTACACTCAGAAATACAGACATTCAGCTAGTACAGTATACACTCAGATATACAGACAGTTCTCTAGCCCAGTCTACACTCAGCAATACAGACAGTCCTCTAGTCCAGTCTACACTCAGCAATACAGATTTTCATCTAGTCCAGTCTACACTCAGAAATACAGACATTCAGCTAGTACAGTATACACTCAGATATACAGACAGTCCTCTAGTCCAGTCTACACTCAGCAATACAGACAGGCACCTAGCCCAGTGTACACTCAGCAATAAAGAAAAAAACACCTAGTCCAGTCTACAATCAGCAATACAGGCAGTCATCTAGTGCAGTTTACACTCATTAGTAAAGACAGTTATCTCGTCCAGTCTACACTCAGCAAAACAGACAGTTATTTAGTCCAGTCTACACTCAGCAATACAGACAGTCCTCTAGTCCAGTCTACACTCAGCAATACAGATTTTCATCTAGTCCAGTCTACACTCAGAAATACAGACATTCAGCTAGTACAGTATACACTCAGATATACAGACAGTCCTCTAGTCCAGTCTACACTCAGCAATACAGACAGTCATCTAGTCCAGTGAACACTCAGCAATAATGACAGACATCTAGTCCAGTCTACAGTCAGCAATACAGACAGTCATCTAGTCCAGTCTACACTAAAAAATGCAGACATTCAGCTAGTACAGTATACACTCAGATATATAGACAGTCCTCTAGTCCAGTCTACACTCAGCAATACAGACAGTCATCTAGCCCAGTGAACACTCAGCAATAATGACAGACATCTAGTCCAGTCTACAGTCAGCAATACAGACAGTCATCTAGTCCAGTCTACACTCAGCAATACAGACATTCATCTAGTCCAGTCTCTAATCAGCAATAAAGACAGTCATCTAGTCCAGTGAACACTCAGCAATAATGACAGACATCTAGTCCAGTCTACAGTCAGCAATACAGACAGTCATCTAGTCCAGTCTACAATCAGCAATACACACAGCCATCTAGTCCAGTTTACACTCATTAGTACAGACAGGCATCTAGTCCAGTCTACACTGAGCAATACAGACAGTCATCTAGTCCAGTCTACACTCATAAATACAGACATTCATCTAGTCCAGTCTACACTCATGAATACAGACATTCATCTAGTCCAGTCTACACTCAGAAATACAGACAGTTATCTAGTCCAGTCTACACTCAGAAATACAGATGTTCATCTAGTCCAGTCTACACTCAGCAATACAGACAGTCTTCTAGTCCAGTGTACACTCAGCAATACAGATTTTCATCAAGTCCAGTCCACACTCAGCAATACAGACAGTCATCTAGTCCAATCTACACTCAGCAATACAGACATTCATCTAGTACAGTCTACACTCAGCAATACAGACAGTCATCTAGTCCTTTCTACACTGAGCAATACAGACAGTCATCTAGTCCAGTCTACACTCATAAATACAGACATTCATCTAGTCCAGTCTACACTCATGAATACAGACATTCATCTAGTCCAGTCTACACTCAGAAATACAGACAGTTATCTAGTCCAGTCTACACTCAGAAATACAGATGTTCATCTAGTCCAGTCTACAATCAGCAATGAAGACAGACATCTAGTCCAGTCTACAATCATTAATACAGACATTCATCTAGTACAGTCTACACTCATTAATACAGACAGTCATCTAGTCCAGTCTACACTCATTAGTAAAGACAGTTATCTAGTCCAGTCTACACTCAGAAATACAGACAGTTATCTAGTCCAGTCTACACTCAGCAATACAGATGTTCATCTAGTCCAGTCTACACTCAGCAATACAGAAAGTATTCTAGTCCAGTGTACACTCAGCAATACAGATTTTCATCAAGTCCAGTCCACACTCAGCAATACAGACAGTCATCTAGTCCAATCTACACTCAGCAATACAGACATTCATCTAGTACAGTCTACACTCAGCAATACAGACAGTCATCTAGTCCAGTGTACACTCAGCAATACAGACAGTCATCTAGTCCAGTCTACACTCAGCAATACAGACATTCATCTAGTCCAGTCTCTAATCAGCAATAAAGACAGTCATCTAGTCCAGTCCTCACTCAGCAATAAAGCCATTCATCTAGTCCATTCTACACTCAGCAGTACAGACAGTCATCTAGTCCTGTCTACACTCAGAAATACAGACAGTCCTATAATCCAGTCTACAATCAGCAATGAAGACAGACATCTAGTCCAGTCTACAATCATTAATACAGACATTAATCTAGTACAGTCTATACTCAGAAATACAGACAGTTATTGAGTCCAGTCTACACTCAGCAATACAGACAGTCATCTAGTCCAGTCTACACTCATTAATACAGAGTTATGTAGTCCTGTCTACACTCAGCAATACAGACAGTGATCTAGTCCAGTTTACACTCATTAGTAAAGACAGTTATCTAGTCCAGTCTACACCCAGCAATACAGACAGTCATCTAGTCCAGTTTACACTCATTAGTAAAGACAGTTACCTTGTCCAGTCTATACTCAGCAATACAGACAGTCCTCTAGTCCAGTATACACTCAGCAATACAGATTTTCATCTAGTCCAGTCTACACTCAGAAATACAGAGATTCATCTAGTACAGTATACACTCAGATATACAGACAGTCCTCTAGTCCAGTCTACACTCAGCAATACAGACAGTCATCTAGTCCAGTGAACACTCAGCAATAATGACAGACATCTAGTCCAGTCTACAGTCAGCAATACAGACAGTCATCTAGTCCAGTCTACACTCATAAATACAGACATTCATCTAGTCCAGTCTACACTCAGAAATACAGACAGTTATCTAGTCCAGTCTACACTCAGAAATACAGATGTTCATCTAGTCCAGTCTACACTCAGCAATACAGAAAGTCTTCTAGTCCAGTGTACACTCAGCAATACAGATTTTCATCTAGTCCAGTCCACACTCAGCGATACAGACAGTCATCTGGTCCAATCTACACTCAGCAATACAGACATTCATCTAGTACAGTCTACACTCAGAAATACAGACAGTCCTATAATCCAGTCTACAATCAGCAATGAAGACAGACATCTAGTCCAGTCTACAATCATTAATACAGACATTCATCTAGTACAGTCTACACTCAGAAATACAGACAGTAATCTAGTCCAGTCTACACTCATTAATACAGACATTCATCTAGTACAGTCTACACTCATTAATACAGACAGTCATCTAGTCCAGTCTACACTCATTAGTAAAGACAGTTATCTAGTCCAGTCTACACTCATTAATACAGACAGTCCTCTAGTCCAGTCTACACTCAGCAATACAGACAGGCATCTAGCCCAGTGTACATTCAGCAATAAAGAAAAAAACACCTAGTCCAGTCTACAATCAGCAATACAGGCAGTCATATAGTCCAGTTTACACTCATTAGTAAAGACAGTTATCTAGTCCAGTCTACACTCAGCAATACAGACAGTAATTTAG
The DNA here is from genome assembly GCF_002021735.2 of Oncorhynchus kisutch. Taxonomy (NCBI): domain Eukaryota; kingdom Metazoa; phylum Chordata; class Actinopteri; order Salmoniformes; family Salmonidae; genus Oncorhynchus; species Oncorhynchus kisutch. Next base: position 76,653,603 of record NC_034186.2, read on the forward strand.
TCCAGTCTACACTCAGCAATACAGATTTTCATCTAGTCCAGTCTACACTCAGAAATACAGACATTCAGCTAGTACAGTATACACTCAGATATACAGACAGTTCTCTAGCCCAGTCTACACTCAGCAATACAGACAGTCCTCTAGTCCAGTCTACACTCAGCAATACAGATTTTCATCTAGTCCAGTCTACACTCAGAAATACAGACATTCAGCTAGTACAGTATACACTCAGATATACAGACAGTCCTCTAGTCCAGTCTACACTCAGCAATACAGACAGGCACCTAGCCCAGTGTACACTCAGCAATAAAGAAAAAAACACCTAGTCCAGTCTACAATCAGCAATACAGGCAGTCATCTAGTGCAGTTTACACTCATTAGTAAAGACAGTTATCTCGTCCAGTCTACACTCAGCAAAACAGACAGTTATTTAGTCCAGTCTACACTCAGCAATACAGACAGTCCTCTAGTCCAGTCTACACTCAGCAATACAGATTTTCATCTAGTCCAGTCTACACTCAGAAATACAGACATTCAGCTAGTACAGTATACACTCAGATATACAGACAGTCCTCTAGTCCAGTCTACACTCAGCAATACAGACAGTCATCTAGTCCAGTGAACACTCAGCAATAATGACAGACATCTAGTCCAGTCTACAGTCAGCAATACAGACAGTCATCTAGTCCAGTCTACACTAAAAAATGCAGACATTCAGCTAGTACAGTATACACTCAGATATATAGACAGTCCTCTAGTCCAGTCTACACTCAGCAATACAGACAGTCATCTAGCCCAGTGAACACTCAGCAATAATGACAGACATCTAGTCCAGTCTACAGTCAGCAATACAGACAGTCATCTAGTCCAGTCTACACTCAGCAATACAGACATTCATCTAGTCCAGTCTCTAATCAGCAATAAAGACAGTCATCTAGTCCAGTGAACACTCAGCAATAATGACAGACATCTAGTCCAGTCTACAGTCAGCAATACAGACAGTCATCTAGTCCAGTCTACAATCAGCAATACACACAGCCATCTAGTCCAGTTTACACTCATTAGTACAGACAGGCATCTAGTCCAGTCTACACTGAGCAATACAGACAGTCATCTAGTCCAGTCTACACTCATAAATACAGACATTCATCTAGTCCAGTCTACACTCATGAATACAGACATTCATCTAGTCCAGTCTACACTCAGAAATACAGACAGTTATCTAGTCCAGTCTACACTCAGAAATACAGATGTTCATCTAGTCCAGTCTACACTCAGCAATACAGACAGTCTTCTAGTCCAGTGTACACTCAGCAATACAGATTTTCATCAAGTCCAGTCCACACTCAGCAATACAGACAGTCATCTAGTCCAATCTACACTCAGCAATACAGACATTCATCTAGTACAGTCTACACTCAGCAATACAGACAGTCATCTAGTCCTTTCTACACTGAGCAATACAGACAGTCATCTAGTCCAGTCTACACTCATAAATACAGACATTCATCTAGTCCAGTCTACACTCATGAATACAGACATTCATCTAGTCCAGTCTACACTCAGAAATACAGACAGTTATCTAGTCCAGTCTACACTCAGAAATACAGATGTTCATCTAGTCCAGTCTACAATCAGCAATGAAGACAGACATCTAGTCCAGTCTACAATCATTAATACAGACATTCATCTAGTACAGTCTACACTCATTAATACAGACAGTCATCTAGTCCAGTCTACACTCATTAGTAAAGACAGTTATCTAGTCCAGTCTACACTCAGAAATACAGACAGTTATCTAGTCCAGTCTACACTCAGCAATACAGATGTTCATCTAGTCCAGTCTACACTCAGCAATACAGAAAGTATTCTAGTCCAGTGTACACTCAGCAATACAGATTTTCATCAAGTCCAGTCCACACTCAGCAATACAGACAGTCATCTAGTCCAATCTACACTCAGCAATACAGACATTCATCTAGTACAGTCTACACTCAGCAATACAGACAGTCATCTAGTCCAGTGTACACTCAGCAATACAGACAGTCATCTAGTCCAGTCTACACTCAGCAATACAGACATTCATCTAGTCCAGTCTCTAATCAGCAATAAAGACAGTCATCTAGTCCAGTCCTCACTCAGCAATAAAGCCATTCATCTAGTCCATTCTACACTCAGCAGTACAGACAGTCATCTAGTCCTGTCTACACTCAGAAATACAGACAGTTATCTAGTCCATTCTACACTCAGCAATACAGACATTCATCTAGTACAGTCTACACTCAGCAGTACAGACAGTCATCTAGTCCAGTCTACACTCAGCAATACAGACATTCATCTTGTCCAGTCTCTAATCAGCAATAAAGACAGACATCTATTCCAGTCTACACTCAGCAGTACAGACATTCATCTAGTACAGTCTACACTCAGTAATACAGAAAGTATTCTAGTCCAGTGTACACTCAGCAATACAGATTTTCATCTAGTCCAATCTACACTCAGCAATACAGACATTCATCTAGTACAGTCTACACTCAGAAATACAGACAGTCCTATAATCCAGTCTACAATCAGCAATGAAGACAGACATCTAGTCCAGTCTACAATCATTAATACAGACATTAATCTAGTACAGTCTATACTCAGAAATACAGACAGTTATTGAGTCCAGTCTACACTCAGCAATATAAACAGTCATCTAGTCCAGTCTACACTCATTAATAAAGAGTTATGTAGTCCTGTCTACACTCAGCAATACAGACAGTGATCTAGTCCAGTTTACACTCATTAGTAAAGACAGTTATCTAGTCCAGTCTACACCCAGCAATACAGACAGTCATCTAGTCCAGTTTACACTCATTAGTAAAGACAGTTACCTTGTCCAGTCTATACTCAGCAATACAGACAGTCCTCTAGTCCAGTATACACTCAGCAATACAGATTTTCATCTAGTCCAGTCTACACTCAGAAATACAGAGATTCATCTAGTACAGTATACACTCAGATATACAGACAGTCCTCTAGTCCAGTCTACACTCAGCAATACAGACAGTCATCTAGTCCAGTGAACACTGAGCAATAATGACAGACATCTAGTCCAGTCTACAGTCAGCAATACAGACAGTCATCTAGTCCAGTCTACAGTCAGCAATACAGACAGTCATCTAGTCCAGTCTACACTCATAAATACAGACATTCATCTAGGTCAGTCTACACTCATAAATACAGACATTCATCTAGTCCAATCTACACTCAGAAATACAGACAGTTATCTAGTCCAGTCTACACTCAGAAATACAGATGTTCATCTAGTCCAGTCTACACTCAGCAATACAGAAAGTCTTCTAGTCCAGTGTACACTCAGCAATACAGATTTTCATCTAGTCCAGTCCACACTCAGCGATACAGACAGTCATCTGGTCCAATCTACACTCAGCAATACAGACATTCATCTAGTACAGTCTACACTCAGAAATACAGACAGTCCTATAATCCAGTCTACAATCAGCAATGAAGACAGACATCTAGTCCAGTCTACAATCATTAATACAGACATTCATCTAGTACAGTCTACACTCATTAATACAGACAGTCATCTAGTCCAGTCTACACTCATTAGTAAAGACAGTTATCTAGTCCAGTCTACACTCATTAATACAGACAGTCCTCTAGTCCAGTCTACACTCAGCAATACAGACAGGCATCTAGCCCAGTGTACACTCAGCAATAAAGAAAAAAACACCGAGTCCAGTCTACAATCAGCAATACAGGCAGTCATCTAGTCCAGTTTACACTCATTAGTAAAGACAGTTATCTAGTCCAGTCTACACTCAGCAATACAGATTTTCATCTAGTCCAGTCTACACTCAGAAATACAGACATTCAGCTAGTACAGTATACACTCAGATATACAGACAGTTCTCTAGTCCAGTCTACACTCAGCAATAGAGACAGTCCTCTAGTCCAGTCTACACTCAGCAATACAGATTTTCATCTAGTCCAGTCTACACTCAGAAATACAGACATTCAGCTAGTACAGTATACACTCAGATATACAGACAGTGCTCTAGTCCAGTCTACACTCAGCAATACAGACAGGCATCTAGCCCAGTGTACACTCAGCAATAAAGAAAAAAACACCTAGTCCAGTCTACAATCAGCAATACAGGCAGTCATCTAGTGCAGTTTACACTCATTAGTAAAGACAGTTATCTCGTCCAGTCTACACTCAGCAAAACAGACAGTTATTTAGTCCAGTCTACACTCAGCAATACAGACAGTCATCTAGTCCAGTCTACACTCAGCAATACAGACAGTGACCTAGTCCAGTCTACACTCAGCAATACAGACATTCATCTAGTCCAGTCTCTAATCAGCAATAAAGACAGTCATCTAGTCCAGTCCTCACTCAGCAATACAGCCATTCATCTAGTCCATTCTACACTCAGCAGTACAGACAGTCATCTAGTCCAGTCTACACTCAGCAATACAGACAGTCATCTAGTACAGTATACACTCAGATATACAGACAGTCCTCTAGTCCAGTCTACACTCAGCAATACAGACAGTCATCTAGTCCAGTGAACACTCAGCAATAATGACAGACATCTAGTCCAGTCTACAGTCAGCAATACAGACAGTCATCTAGTCCAGTCTACAATCAGCAATACACACAGTCATCTAGTCCAGTTTACACTCATTAGTACAGACAGGCATCTAGTCCAGTCTACACTGAGCAATACAGACAGTCATCTAGTCCAGTCTACACTCATAAATACAGACATTCATCTAGTCCAGTCTACACTCATAAATACAGACATTCATCTAGTCCAGTCTACACTCAGAAATACAGACAGTTATCTAGTCCAGTCTACACTCAGCAATACAGATGTTCATCTAGTCCAGTCTACACTCAGCAATACAGAAAGTATTCTAGTCCAGTGTACACTCAGCAATACAGATTTTCATCAAGTCCAGTCCACACTCAGCAATACAGACAGTCATCTAGTCCAATCTACACTCAGCAATACAGACATTCATCTAGTACAGTCTACACTCAGCAATACAGACAGTCATCTAGTCCAGTCTACACTCAGCAATACAGACAGTCATCTAGTCCAGTCTACACTCAGCAATACAGACATTCATCTAGTCCAGTCTCTAATCAGCAATAAAGACAGTCATCTAGTCCAGTCCTCACTCAGCAATACAGCCATTCATCTAGTCCATTCTACACTCAGCAGTACAGACAGTCATCTAGTCCTGTCTACACTCAGAAATACAGACAGTTATCTAGTCCATTCTACACTCAGCAATACAGACATTCATCTAGTACAGTCTACACTCAGCAGTACAGACAGTCATCTAGTCCAGTCTACACTCAGCAATACAGACATTCATCTTGTCCAGTCTCTAATCAGCAATAAAGACAGACATCTATTCCAGTCTACACTCAGCAGTACAGACATTCATCTAGTACAGTCTACACTCAGTAATACAGAAAGTATTCTAGTCCAGTGTACACTCAGCAATACAGATTTTCATCTAGTCCAATCTACACTCAGCAATACAGACATTCATCTAGTACAGTCTACACTCAGAAATACAGACAGTCCTATAATCCAGTCTACAATCAGCAATGAAGACAGACATCTAGTCCAGTCTACAATCATTAATACAGACATTAATCTAGTACAGTCTATACTCAGAAATACAGACAGTTATTGAGTCCAGTCTACACTCAGCAATATAGACAGTCATCTAGTCCAGTCTACACTCATTAATAAAGAGTTATGTAGTCCTGTCTACACTCAGCAATACAGACAGTGATCTAGTCCAGTTTACACTCATTAGTAAAGACAGTTATCTAGTCCAGTCTACACCCAGCAATACAGACAGTCATCTAGTCCAGTTTACACTCATTAGTAAAGACAGTTACCTTGTCCAGTCTATACTCAGCAATACAGACAGTCCTCTAGTCCAGTATACACTCAGCAATACAGATTTTCATCTAGTCCAGTCTACACTCAGAAATACAGAGATTCATCTAGTACAGTATACACTCAGATATACAGACAGTCCTCTAGTCCAGTCTACACTCAGCAATACAGACAGTCATCTAGTCCAGTGAACACTCAGCAATAATGACAGACATCTAGTCCAGTCTACAGTCAGCAATACAGACAGTCATCTAGTCCAGTCTACAGTCAGAAATACAGACAGTCATCTAGTCCAGTCTACACTCAGAAATACAGATGTTCATCTAGTCCAGTCTACACTCAGAAATACAGACAGTTATCTAGTCCAGTCTACACTCAGAAATACAGATGTTCATCTAGTCCAGTCTACACTCAGCAATACAGAAAGTCTTCTAGTCCAGTGTACACTCAGCAATACAGATTTTCATCTAGTCCAGTCCACACTCAGCGATACAGACAGTCATCTGGTCCAATCTACACTCAGCAATACAGACATTCATCTAGTACAGTCTACACTCAGAAATACAGACAGTCCTATAATCCAGTCTACAATCAGCAATGAAGACAGACATCTAGTCCAGTCTACAATCATTAATACAGACATTCATCTAGTACAGTCTACACTCATTAATACAGACAGTCATCTAGTCCAGTCTACACTCATTAGTAAAGACAGTTATCTAGTCCAGTCTACACTCATTAATACAGACAGTCCTCTAGTCCAGTCTACACTCAGCAATACAGACAGGCATCTAGCCCAGTGTACACTCAGCAATAAAGAAAAAAACACAGAGTCCAGTCTACAATCAGCAATACAGGCAGTCATCTAGTCCAGTTTACACTCATTAGTAAAGACAGTTATCTAGTCCAGTCTACACTCAGCAATACAGACAGTAATTTAGTCCAGTCTACACTCAGCAATACAGATTTTCATCTAGTCCAGTCTACACTCAGAAATACAGACATTCAGCTAGTACAGTATACACTCAGATATACAGACAGTTCTCTAGTCCAGTCTACACTCAGCAATAGAGACAGTCCTCTAGTCCAGTCTACACTCAGCAATACAGATTTTCATCTAGTCCAGTCTACACTCAGAAATACAGACATTCAGCTAGTACAGTATACACTCAGATATACAGACAGTCCTCTAGTCCAGTCTACACTCAGCAATACAGACAGGCATCTAGCCCAGTGTACACTCAGCAATAAAGAAAAAAACACCTAGTCCAGTCTACAATCAGCAATACAGGCAGTCATCTAGTGCAGTTTACACTCATTAGTAAAGACAGTTATCTCGTCCAGTCTACACTCAGCAAAACAGACAGTTATTTAGTCCAGTCTACACTCAGCAATACAGACAGTCCTCTAGTCCAGTCTACACTCAGCAATACAGATTTTCATCTAGTCCAGTCTACACTCAGAAATACAGACATTCAGCTAGTACAGTATACACTCAGATATACAGACAGTCCTCTAGTCCAGTCTACACTCAGCAATACAGACAGTCATCTAGTCCAGTCTACAGTCAGCAATACAGACAGTCATCTAGTCCAGTCTACAGTCAGCAATACAGACAGTCATCTAGTCCAGTCTACAATCAGCAATACACACAGCCATCTAGTCCAGTTTACACTCATTAGTACAGACTGGCATCTAGTCCAGTCTACACTGAGCAATACAGACAGTCATCTAGTCCAGTCTACACTCATAAATACAGACATTCATCTAGTCCAGTCTACACTCATGAATACAGACATTCATCTAGTCCAGTCTACACTCAGAAATACAGACAGTTATCTAGTCCAGTCTACACTCAGAAATACAGATGTTCATCTAGTCCAGTCTACACTCAGCAATACAGAAAGTCTTCTAGTCCAGTGTACACTCAGCAATACAGATTTTCATCAAGTCCAGTCCACACTCAGCAATACAGACAGTCATCTAGTCCAATCTACACTCAGCAATACAGACATTCATCTAGTACAGTCTACACTCAGCAATACAGACAGTCATCTAGTCCTTTCTACACTCAGCAATACAGACAGTCATCTAGTCCAGTCTACACTCAGCAATACAGACAGTCATCTAGTCCAGTCTACACTCAGCAATACAGACATTCATCTAGTCCAGTCTCTAATCAGCAATAAAGACAGTCATCTAGTCCAGTCCTCACTCAGCAATACAGCCATTCATCTAGTCCATTCTACACTCAGCAGTACAGACAGTCATCTAGTCCAGTCTACACTCAGCAATACAGACATTCATCTTGTCCAGTCTCTAATCAGCAATAAAGACAGACATCTATTCCAGTCTACACTCAGCAGTACAGACAGTCATCTAGTCCTGTCTACACTCAGCAATACAGACAGTCATCTAGTCCAGTCTACACTCAGCAGTACAGACAGTCATCTAGTCCAGTCTACACTCATCAATACAGGCATTTATCTAGTCTAGTCTACACTAATCAATACAGACATTTATCTAGTCCAGTCTACACTCATCAATACATACATTTATCTACATATCGTAAGCTGTTTCTATTTATAATTTAGTTCCTCTTTCTACCTACCTACCTACCTACCTACATCCCTCCCTCTCTCTCTCGCTCTCTCTCTCTCTCTCTCTCTCTCTCTCTCTCTCCCTCTCTCACCCTCCCTCCTCCTCTCTCTCTCTCTCTCTCTCTCTCTCCCTCTCTCTCACCCTCCCTCCCTCCTTCTCTCCCTCCCTTGTTTCTCTCTCAGTCTTCAGAAGGAGAAGTGGATGAATGTAAGAGTGGGTGATATCATTAAACTGGAGAATAACCAGTTTGTGGCAGTAAGTGTATGTCATTCAATCATCAACATAATGTATCACACACACACACACACACACACACACACACACACACACACACACTGGTCATGATTCATTTACAACTGTTGTAATGTACTCCGTCATAACACGGTTTTTATGGTGCATTGCAATGGTTTGATATATATACAAGCACTTACCGGTATTGAGATTCATTCATGGTGGTTTTAAAGGCTTCCATAAAGGCGATGTAACACACAGCACTCTCATATTTCAGCCAAACAATCTCTATACTAAGGTTAACTTTCAATGTACTGTACTAGTAGCATGTTAGCCAGAGCTTCTGGAATGTATTAGCCTTGTTAGATGGCCATGCTAGAAGGGACAGAGTGGTATTATCAGAAATGCTAGTGTGTTAGCCTTGTTAGATGGCCATGCTAGAAGGGACAGAGTGGTATTATCAGAAATGCTAGTGTGTTAGCCTTGTTAAATGGCCATGCTAGAAGGGACAGAGTGGTATTATTAGAAATGCTAGTGTGTTAGCCTTGTTAGATGGCCATGCTAGAAGGAACAGAGTGGTATTATCAGAAATGCTAGTGTGTTAGCCTTGTTAGATGGCCATGCTAGAAGGAACAGAGTGGTATTATCAGAAATGCTAGTGTGTTAGCCTTGTTAGATGGCCATGCTAGAAGGAACAGAGTGGTATTATCAGAAATGCTAGTGTGTTAGCCTTGTTAGATGGCCATGCTAGAAGGAACAGAGTGGTATTATCAGAAATGCTAGTGTGTTAGCCTTGTTAGATGGCCATGCTAGAAGGAACAGAGTGGTATTATCAGAAATGCTAGTGTGTTAGCCTTGTTAGATGGCCATGCTAGAAGGGACAGAGTGGAATGCTACAGTGTGTTAGTGGATGCTAATGCTAGCTGATGTTTCTCTTCAGGCTGACCTTCTCTTACTGTCCAGTAGTGAACCTCATAGCCTCTGTTACATTGAGACAGCAGAGCTAGATGGGTAAGAACACACCATAACACACAGCACAGTCCAATAAAGCACAACACAGTGATCCTCAGTGATGCTCAGTGATGGTTTGTGAGTTCTTATACAGTGTGTGTGTGTGTGTGTGTGTTGTGTTTGTGCAGGGAGACCAATATGAAGGTGCGTCAGTCTCTGTCTGTGACTGCAGAGCTGGGAGACCCCAACAGCCTGGCCTCTTTTGATGGTAGGAAGTCTCTTTCTATTGGTCTCTGTGTCTTTCACACATCAGAGGTCAGCAGGTCCACTCTGCAACTAAGCACTTAGCACCCACACTGCCCAGCATCACACACACACACGCCCTCCGTTGTCAGCGCTTAACACCCCCAGTCTCTCCATTCCCCACAGACACACACTGGTTTTCCTCATCAGCATGGTTCACCCACGCATCTCTCCTCACCTGCTCAGCAGAAAGCATTACTGCAAGCAAGTTGGTCTGTGTGTGTGTGTGTGTGTGTGTGTGTGTGTGTGTGTCTGTGTGTGTCTGCGTGTGTCTGCGTGTTTGCTAGCACAGTGCCCATAGTAAGTCAGTTTAATTCAATAGTCCTAAAAAGGAATGTGGCTGAAACACTGTCTGAAACACAGCTGAACTCTGCCCTCTGTGGTGATGTTGAATATGTAGTCATTACTTTTGTGAAGCAGAGGCTGATGTAGTAAACAGTGTGTTGTGCTGCTGAGGTGGTTTCTAAAGGCTGTCTGTTACTGAGGTGGGATGGTAAGATAATGATGGAGAGAACACTGTACTGTATCTAGGTGAGATGATTGTGTGTCTGAAAACCTGTATTAGCTGTAAAGTGTGTGATAAAGGTGTGTGTGTGTGTTGCCGGTACAGGTGAGGTGGTCTGTGAGCCTCCCAACAACAAGCTGGACAGGTTCTGTGGTCTTCTGTGCTGGAGAGATTGTAAATACCCCCTGAGCAACCACAACATGTTACTACGAGGCTGTGTTCTCCGCAACACAGAGACCTGCTACGGACTGGTCATCTTTGCAGGTTGGTCTTTCTGTATGTATGTATGTGTGTGTGTGTGTGTGTGTGTGTGTGTGTGTGTGTGTGTGTGTGTGTGTGTGTGTGTGTGTGTGTGTGTGTGTGTGTGTGTGTGTGTGTGTGTGTGTGTGTGTGTGTGTGTGTGTGTGTGTGTGTCTAACCAATTGCTCTTTCTATATCTCTCTAACCAGGCCCAGACACCAAGCTGATGCAGAATAGTGGTCGGACCAAGTTCAAACGCACAAGCATTGACCGCCTCATGAACACACTGGTGCTCTGGGTAGGAGACCCCACACCTCCCCTTCTGTTTGGCCATACTTGTTTCACATCTACTTCTAATATAAAACAAGACTATAAATGGCCTTCTGGTTTCTCCAGAAACTCTACTTTTCTAGTTTAGCTTGACATTTTGAAATTAAAATAAGGTACATACATTTAGCCTAATCTTTAACCTCCCTCCCTCCCTCCCTCCCTCCCTCCCTCCCTCCCTCCCTCCCTCCCTCCCTCCCTCCCTCCCTCCCTCCCTCCCTCCCTCCCTCCCTCCCTCCCTCCCTCCCTCCCTCCCTCCCTCCCTCCCTCCCTCCCTCCCTCCCTCCCTCCCTCCCTCTCTCTCTCTCTCTCTCTCCTCCCTCCCTCCCTCCCTCCCTCCCACCCACCCTCCCTCTCTCTCTCTCTCTCTCTCTCTCTCTCTCTCTCTCCTCCCTCCCTCCCTCCCTCCCTCCCTCCCTCCCTCCCTCCCTCCCTCTCTCCCTCTCTCTCTCCTCCCTCCCTCTCTCCTCTCTCCCTCTCCTCTCTCCTCTCTCTCTCTCCTCCCTCTCTCTCTCTCTCTCCCTCCCTCTCCCTCTCTCTCTCTCCCTCTCCCTTCCTCTCTCTCCCTCCCTCTCCCTCCCGCTCCCTCCCCTCTCTCCCTCCCTCTCCCCTCTCTCCCTCCCTCTCCCTCTCTCTCCCTCCCTCTCCCCTCTCTCTCTCCCCTCCCTCCCTCTCCCTCCCTCTCTCTCCCCTCTCTCCCTCCTCTCCCCCCTCTCTCTCCCCCCTCTCCCTCTCTCCCCCTCTCCCTCTCTCCCCCTCTCTCTCCCCTCTCTCCCTCCCTCTCCCCCCTCTCTCTCCCCTCTCTTCCCCCCTTTCTCCCCTTCTATCCCCCTCTCTCTCCCCCTTCTTCTCCCCTCTTTTCCCCCCTTTCTCTCCTTCTCACGCCTCTCTCTCCCCCTCTCTCCCCCCTTTCTCCTTCCTCTCTCTCCCCGTCCCAGATTTTTGGCTTCATGGTGTGTATGGGTGTGATCCTGGCTGTGGGGAACGCTGTGTGGGAGAGAGAGGTGGGTTCTCTGTTCCAGAGTTACCTTGCCTGGGACCTGCCTGTAGACAACTTCCTGTTCTCTGCTTTCCTCTCCTTCTGGTCCTACGTCATCATTCTCAACACCGTGGTGCCCATCTCACTCTACGTCAGGTCAGGAATACTTTATGTCAGGTTATAAGCCCCCTATGTCAGGTAATAAAACCTCTATGACCCTTTTAGTCAAGGGAGATGAGTGACAGTGATGGTCAAGATGCTTCATCAGTACTTTACTTTCTGTGGATTCTGGAACAAGTTAGTATTTCAATCCACGACTGATGTTAGTGTGTGGTACTGACCCACCCGTACTGGTTACTGACTTACTGTTGTTTGTTGGTTTCTTTATGTGTTAGTGTGTTTGTGTGTTAGTCTGTTGTGTGTTTTTGTATGTGTTGTGTGGGCTCCAATCTATCTG
>NC_034186.2:76666235-76676235 GCF_002021735.2 Oncorhynchus kisutch
CCCTCCCTCTCTCTCTCTCTCTCTCTCTCTCTCTCTCTCTCTCTCCCTCCCTCCCTCCCTCCCTCCCTCCCTCCCTTCCTTCCTTCCTTCCTCCCTCCCTCCCTCCCTCCCTCCCTCCCTCCCTCCCTCTCTCCAGTGTGGAGGTGATTAGGCTGGGTCATAGTTACTTATAAACTGGGACAGGAAGATGTTCTGTCCACAGTGTAACACAGCAGCTGAAGCCAGGACCACCACTCTCAACGAGGAACTGGGACAGGTGAGGAACATCCTGCACCCTACTGTTGTTCATCTACACTAGATCCTTGTATCTCTGTGTTGGAGAATGTTAGCCTAAAGCCTGCGGTGTGTCTGGATGCAGGTCCAGTATGTCTGTGGTATCTTGATAACCCCCCCCCCCCCCATTGAAACAGGTGGAGTACATCTTCAGTGACAAGACAGGAACTCTCACTCAGAACATCATGAGCTTCAGCAAGTGCTCTATCAATGGACATGCCTATGGTGTGTATTACTACACTATATACCACATGATATACTACACTATATACTACAGTCTATCAGATTTAAGGTGGGTATACTACACTATATACTACATGATATACTACACTATATACCACATGATATACTACACTATATACTACAGTCTATCAGATTTAAGGTGGGTATACTACACTATATACTACATGATATACTACACTATATACCACATGATATACTACACTATATACTACAGTCTATCAGATTTAAGGTGGGTATACTACACTATATACTACATGATATACTACACTATATACTACATGATATACTACACTATATACTACAGTCTATCAGATTTAAGGTGGGTATACTATACTATATACTACATGATATACTACACTATATACTACAGTCTATCAGATTTAAGGTGGGTATACTACACTATATACTACACTATATATGACACTATACACTACACTATATACTACAGTCTATCAGATTTAAGGTGGGTATACTACATATACAGTGGGGAGATCAAGTATTTGATACACTGCCGATTTTGCAGGTTTTCCTACTTACAAAGCATGTAGAGGTCTGTACTTTTTATCATAGGTGCACTTCAACTGTGAGAGACGGAATCTCAAACAAAAATCCAGAAAATCACATTGTATGATTTTTAAGTAATTAATTTGCATTTTATTGCATGACATAAGTATTTGATCACCTACCAACCAGTAAGAATTCCGGCTCTCACAGACCTGTTAGTTTTTCTTTAAGAAGCCCTCCTGTTCTCCACTCATTACCTGTATTAACTGCACCTGTTTGAACTTGTTACCTGTATAAAAGACACCTGTCCACACACTCAATCAAACAGACTCCAACCTCTCCACAATGGCCAAGACCAGAGAGCTGTGTAAGGACATCAGGGATAAAACTGTAGATCTGCCCAAGGCTGGGATGAGCTACAGGACAATAGGCAAGCAGCTTGGTGAGAAGGCAACAACTGTTGGCGCAATTATTAGAAAATGGAAGAAGTTCAAGATGGCAGTCAATCACCCTCGGTCTGGGGCTCCATGCAAGATCTCACCTCGTGGGGCATCAATGATCATGAGGAAGGTAAGGGATCAGCCCAGAACTACACGGCAGGACCTGGTCAATGACCTGAAGAGAGCTGGGACCCACAGTCTCAAAGAAAACCATTAGTAACACACTACGCCGTCATGGATTAAAATCCTGCAGCGCACGCAATGTCCCCCTGCTCAAGCCAGCGCATGTCCAGGCCCATCTGAAGTTTGCCAATCACCATCTGGATGATCCAGAGGAGGAATGGGAGGAGGTCATGTGGTCTGATGAGACAAAAATATAGATTTTTGGTCTGAACTCCACTCGCCGTGTTTGGAGGAAGAAGAAGGATGAGTACAACCCCAAGAACACCATCCCAACCGTGAAGCATGGAGGTGGAAACATCATTCTTTGGGGATGCTTTTCTGCAAAGGGGACAGGATGACTGCACTGTAATGAGGGGAGGATGGATGGGGCCATGTATCGCGAGATCTTGGCCAACAACCTCCTTCCCTCAGTAAGAGCATTGAAGATGGGTCGTGGCTGGGTCTTCCAGCAAGACAACGACCCGAAACACACAGCTAGGGAAACTAAGGAGTGGCTCCGTAAGAAGCATCTCAAGGTCCTGGAGTGGCCTAGCCAGTCTCCAGACCTGAACCCAATAGAAAATCTTTGGAGGGAGCTGAAAGTCTGTATTGCCCAGCGACAGCCCCGAAACCTGAAGAATCTGGAGAAGGTCTGTATGGAGGAGTGGGCCAAAATCCCTGCTGCAGTGTGTGCAATCCTGGTCAAGAACTACAGGAAACTTCTGATCTCTCTAATTGCAAACAAAGGTTTCTGTACCAAATATTAAGTTCTGCTTTTCTGATGTATCAAATACTTATGTCATGCAATAAAATGCAAATTAATTACTTAAAAATCATACAATGTGATTTTCTGGATTTTTGTTTGAGATTCCGTCTCTCACAGTTGAAGTTTACCTATGATAAAAAATTACAGACCTCTACATGCTTTGTAAGTAGGAAAACCTGCAAAATCGGCAGTGTATCAAATACTTGTTCTCCCCACTGTATACTACAGTCTATCAGATTTAAGGTGAGTATACTGCATATATACTACAGTCTATCAGATTTAGGGTGGGTATACTACATATATGGCCTGAGGGCACATGCTTAATGTGGTGTGAAATCTGTTGTTAAATATATTTCAATGTTTAAAAATTGTATTATAATGTATATTACTGCCTTAATATTTGCTGGAACCCAGGAAGAGTAGCTGCTGTCTTGGCAGGAACTAATGGGGATCCATAATAAACCCCAGGAAGAATAGCTGCTGCCTTGACAGGAACTAATGGGGATCCATAATAAACCCCAGGAAGAGTAGCTGCTGTCTTGGCAGGAACTAATGGGGATACATAATAAACCCCAGGAAGAGTAGCTGCTGTCTTGGCAGGAACTAATGGGGATCCATAATAAACCCCAGGAAGAGTAGCTGCTGCCTTGGCAGGAACTAATGGGGATCCATAATAAACCCCAGGAAGAGTAGCTGCTGTCTTGGCAGGAACTAATGGGGATCCATAATCAACCCCAGGAAGAGTAGCTGCTGTCTTGGCAGGAACTAATGGGGATCCATAATAAACCCCAGGAAGAGTAGCTGCTGTCTTGGCAGGAACTAATGGGAATCCATAATAAACCCCAGGAAGAGTAGCTGCTGTCTTGGCAGGAACTAATGGGGATCCATAATAAACCCCAGGAAGAGTAGCTGCTGTCTTGGCAGGAACTAATGGGGATACATAATAAACCCCAGGAAGAGTAGCTGCTGTCTTGGCAGGAACTAATGGGGATACATAATAAACCCCAGGAAGAGTAGCTGCTGTCTTGACAGGAACTAATGGGGATCCATAATAAACCCCAGGAAGAGTAGCTGCTGCCTTGGCAGGAACTAATGGGGATCCATAATAAACCCCAGAAAGAGTAGTAGCTGCCTTGGCAGGAACTAATGGGGATCCATAATAAACCCCAGGAAGAGTAGTAGCTGCCTTGGCAGGAACTAATGGGGATCCATACTAAACCCCAGGAAGAGTAGTTGCTGCCTTGGCAGGAACTAATGGGGATCCATAATAAACCCCAGGAAGAGTAGTTGCTGCCTTGGCAGGAACTAATGGGGATCCATAATAAACCCCAGGAAGAGTAGTTGCTGCCTTGGCAGGAACTAATGGGGATTCTTAATAAATACAAATAGAACAATACACACACAAATCAGATCAAATCAGCACTGTCCTGTTCCCCCAGTCAATGTTGCAGACGTCCTTGTGGTGCTGGGTAACTCTGAGTCTAAGTGTGAGTGTGTTCTATTGTCAGGTGAGGTGATCGACCCGTTGGGAGCACAGCCAAAGGTGAGCAGGCTAACGTAAGACTAACAGTATGACTAACAACACAGCATACTGTCCAGCTTGCTCTGTGGCAATGACATCACTCTGACACTGTGCACTTTGCTATTTGACCTTATGTGAATACAAAGCATAGTTCTAACGGTGAATACTACAACTGTCCTCCTTCCTCTCTTCCCCCCTTCTCTGTCTCCCCTTCTCTCTCTCCTCTTCTCTCTTTCCAGAGGCTAGACTTCTCCTCCTTCAACCCCCTGGCGGACCCTGACTTCTGTTACTATGACAACGGTCTGCTGAAGTCGGTGAAGCTGGGAGACCTTCACAGCCACGAGTTCTTCCGGCTGCTTTCCCTCTGTCACACCGTCATGAGTGAGGAGAAGAAGGAGGGTGAGAGATAGCGAGAGGGAGGAATAGAAGGAGAGGGAGGGTGAGAGAGGGATAGAAGGAGAGGGAGGAATAGAAGGAGAGGGAGGGTGAGAGGGAGGAATAGAAGGAGAGGGAGGGTGAGAGAGAGGGATAGAGTGAGGAATAGAAGGAGAGGGAGGGTGAGAGGGAGGGAGGAATAGAAGGAGAGGGAGGGTGAGAGAGAGGGATAGAAGGATAGGGAGGAATAGAAGGAGAGGGAGGGTGAGAGAGAGGTATAGAGGGAGGAATAGAAGGAGAGGGAGGGTGAGAGCGATAGAGGGAGGAATAGAAGTAGGGTAAGAGAGAGCGAGATAGAGGGAATGAGGGTTAGAGGGAGGATGAGAGAGAGGGGGAATGAGGGTTATAGAGGGAGGGATGGAAGGAGAAGGAGGGTCAGAGAGGGGTAGAGGGAAAGAGAGGGAGGGAGAGATGGGAGAAGAGGAGAAGGAGGGTGAGAGAGGGATAGAGGGAAAGAGAGGGAGGGAGATGAGGAGAAGGAGGGTGAGAGAGGGGTAGAGGGAAAGAGAGGGAGGGGGAGATAAGAAATAAGTTGAACTTGTAATTATAGTCCATGTTTTTAAAGCTGCAATATGTCACTTTTTGGGCAACCTCTATGTGAACATAGAGATTAACATAGAGGTTCACATAGAGGTTCACATAGAGGTTCACATAGAGGTTCACATAGAGGTTCACATAGAGGTTCACATAGAGGTTCACATAGAGGTTAACATAGAGGTTAACATAGAGGTTAACATAGAGGTTCACATAGAGGTTAACATAGAGGTTCACATAGAGGTTCACATAGAGGTTCACATAGAGGTTAACATAGAGGTTCACATAGAGGTTCACATAGAGGTTAACATAGAAATGTGAGTTCTGAATCTGCTCATTGAAAGAAGAATGTCTATGTGTGCTATATCTATGCTTCCCGTTCTTAAGTTTTGTTTTGGCATCTTTTACTTTCTGTTTTGTACACCAGCTTCAAACAGCTGAAAATACTATACTGAACCAAAATAGAAACGCAACAATTTACTATTTTACTGAGTTACAGTTCATATAAGGAAATCAGTCAATTGAAATAAATAAATTAAGCCCTAATCTATGGATTTCACATGACTGGGCAGGGGTGCAGCCTTGGGTGGGCCTGACAGGACATAGGCCCACCCACTTGGGAGACTGGCCCACCCACAGGGGTGCAGGGCCCAGCCAATTAGAATGAGTTTTTCCCCACAAAAGGGCTTTATTACAGACAGAAAATCAGCTGTCCGGGTATCTGGTCTCAGACGATCTCGCAGGTGAAGAAGCCAGATGTGGAGGTCCTGGACTGGCGTGGTTACACGTGGTCTACAGTTGTGTGGCTGGTTGGACGTACTTCCAAATGATGAAACGACGTTGGAGGCTGCTTATGGTAGAGAAATGAACATGCAATTATCTAGCAACAGCTCTGGTGACATTCCTGCAGTCAGCGTGCCAATTGCACCCTCCCTCAAAACCTGAGACGTGTTGTGTGACAAAACTGCACATTTTAGAGTGGCCTTTTATTGTCCCCAGCACAAGGTGCACCTGTCTAGTGATCACCATGTTTATTCAGCTTCTTGATATGTGACAGGTGGATGGATTATCTTGGTAAAGGACAAATTCTCACTAACAGGAATGTAAACAAATTGATGCACAACATTTGAGAGAAATAAGCTCTTTATGAGTATGGAACATTTATGGGATATTTTATTTCAGCTCATCAAACATGGGACCAACACTTTACATGTTGCGTTTATATTTTTGTTCAGTGTATATTTTTGGTTGTTTAAAATATATTTCATAGTGGTTTAGATGGTACAATGATTCTCTACACTATGCATTGCTTGTTTTGTCACATAAACTGAAATTCGGCAAACCATGAAATGGCGGAGTGGTTTTTGCATAGTGCATCTTAAAAGCATGTTGTATTTTGTCTTCACCTACATGTATAGAAGGTGTTTAATAGGTACTGTATTCTCTCTCTCTCTCTCCCTCTCACCTCTCTCTCTCCCTCTCACCTCTCTCTCTCTCTCTCCCTCTCACCTCTCTCTCTCTCCCTCTCACCTCTCTCTCCCTCTCACCTCTCCCTCTCACCTCTCTCTCTCTCTCTCCCTCTCTCACCTCTTTCTCTCTCTCACCTCTCTCTCTCTCTCTCTCTCTCTCTCTCTCTCTCTCTCTCTCTCTCTCTCTCCCTCTCACCTCTCTCTCTCTCTCTCTCTCTCTCTCCCTCTCACCTCTCTCTCTCTCTCTCTCTCCCTCTCTCTCCCTCTCACCTCTCTCTCCCTCTCACCTCTCTCTCTCCCTCTCACCTCTCTCTCTCTCCCTCTCACCTCTCTCTCTCTCTCCCTCTCTCACCTCTTTCTCTCTCCCTCTCACCTCTCTCTCTCTCTCTCTCCCTCTCTCACCTCTTTCTCTCTCTCTCACCTCTTTCTCTCTCTCTCCCTCTCTCACCTCTTTCTCTCTCTCTCTCACCTCTTTCTCTCTCTCTCACCTCTTTCTCTCTCTCTCTCACCTCTTTCTCTCTCTCTCTCTCCCTCTCTCACCTCTTTCTCTCTCTCTCACCTCTTTCTCTCTCTCTCTCTCTCCCTCTCTCACCTCTTTCTCTCTCACCTCTTTCTCTCTCTCTCTCTCTCCCTCTCTCACCTCTCTCTCTCTCACCTCTTTCTCTCTCTCTCTTTCTCTCCCTCTCTCACCTCTTTCTCTCTCTCACCTCTTTCTCTCTCTCTCCCTCTCTCACATCTCTCTCTCTCGCGCTCTCTCTCTCACCTCTCTCTGACCTCTCTCTCTCTCGCCTCTCTCTCGCCTCTCTCTCTCTCTCCCTTCCCCATTGCTCTCTCTCCCCCATCGCTCTCTCTCTCTCTCCCCCATTGCTCTCTCTCTGACTCCCCCACTCTACCCCCTCTAGGAGAGTTGATGTATAAGGCCCAGTCTCCAGATGAGGGTGCATTGGTGACAGCAGCCAGGAACTTTGGTTTTGTGTTCCGGTCTAGAACCCCTGGTACTGTCACTGTGACAGAGCTGGGCCGACCAGTCACATACACACTGCTGGCCATCCTCGACTTCAACAACATCCGCAAGAGGATGTCCGTTATAGGTATAGGCATGCATGCATACGCACTCACACACCTTGACATACAGTAGACGCTCACCAAACACACCTTGACGTAGTGCACTTCAGCAACTTACGCAAGAGCAAAATAAAAAAATAAACAGAGGTAAACATCTTTGTATAAAACATACTGTACAACAATATATATCTATGACATTAAAATGCCTATTTACTCTGTTTCATCTGATTGCGCAATCCACTGTCTCATCAGCCCAGCCAGGCAATTTATAAACTTGATCTCCACTATAAGAAGCATCTAGACATTATCTTACATTTCTTTTAGTCTAACATTTAGTTAGTGTGTCTGCAGTGCGTAACCCAGATCATATTAAAGTATGTATCTGTCTGCAGTGTGTAACCCAGATCATATTAAAGTATGTCTCTGTCTGCAGTGCGTAACCCAGATCATGTTAAAGTATGTCTCTGTCTGCAGTGCGTAACCCAGATCATGTTAAAGTATGTCTCTGTCTGCAGTGCATAACCCAGATCATGTTAAAGTATGTATCTGTCTGCAGTGTGTAACCCAGATCATATTAAAGTATGTCTCTGTCTGCAGTGTGTAACCCAGATCATGTTAAAGTATGTCTATGTCTGCAGTGTGTAACCCAGATCATATTAAAGTATGTCTCTGTCTGCAGTGCGTAACCCAGATCATGTTAAAGTATGTCTCTGTCTGCAGTGTGTAACCCAGATCATGTTAAAGTATGTCTATGTCTGCAGTGCGTAACCCAGATCATGTTAAAGTATGTCTCTGTCTGCAGTGTGTAACCCAGATCATGTTAAAGTATGTCTATGTCTGCAGTGCGTAACCCAGATCATGTTAAAGTATGTCTCTGTCTGCAGTGCTTAGCCCAGATCATATTAAAGTATGTCTCTGTCTGCAGTGCTTAGCCCAGATCATATTAAAGTATGTCTCTGTCTGCAGTGCTTAGCCCAGATCATATTAAAGTATGTCTCTGTCTGCAGTGCTTAGCCCAGATCATATTAAAGTATGTCTCTGTCTGCAGTGCGTAACCCCGAGGGGAGGATCCGTCTATACTGTAAAGGAGCTGATACTCTGTTGTTTGAGAGGCTCCACTCCTCCAACAATCACCTGGTGAACATCACAACAGATCACCTTAATGTGAGTTACAAACAAAATAAGTTCCTATTCAGCCTATCACAGCTCTCTTTTATACAAGTAACAGCACTGCCCTCTGGTGGTTAAATGTTTTCCTGCACACTACTATAGCCATCAGGAGATGATTGATTGTTTATCAATTCTTCAATTCGCTTGTGTGTCTAGGAGTATGCTGGGGACGGTCTGCGGACCCTGGCCCTGGCCTACAGAGACCTGTCAGAGGAACAGTGGGAGGAGTGGTCAGAGAGACACCGCCAAGCAGACAGAGCTACAGACTGTAGAGAGGACAGACTGGCTGACATATATGAACACATAGAACAGGACATGATGGTATCACGCTGTGTGTTTGTCTGTCTGTGTGCAGGGCAGAGGGTGTCTGCATGTGTGTCTGCGTGTATGTGTGTGTATGTGTGTGTGTGTGTGTGTGTGTGTGTGTGTGTGTGTGTAGGTGTGTGTGTGTGCGTGTGTGTGTGTGCGTACGTTTGTGTGTGCGTGTGTTTGTGCGTGCGTGCGTGTGTGTTGGCGTGCATGTGTGTGCGTTCGTGTGTGTGTGTGTGTGTGTGTGAGCACGTGTGTCCTCTCTGTAACATCATTTGCACCAAAATACATTTCTATCAACTTGTGTAACTGGTAATAAAGTTATATTCTACTCTGCTCTATTCGATTCGGCTCTATTCTACTCTTCTCTATTCTACTCTGCTCTATTCTCTTTTCTACCCTGCTCTATTCTACTCTGCTCTATGCTCTATTCTACTCTGCTCTATGCTCTATTTTACTATGCTCTATGCTCTATTCTACTCTGCTCTATGCTCTATTCTATTCTACTCTATGCTATATTCTACTCTATGCTCTATTCTACTCTATGCTCTTTTCTACTCTGCTCTATTCTACTCTTCTCTATGCTCTATGCTCTACTCTGCTCTATTCTACTCTATGCTCTATTCTACTCTATGCTCTACTCTGCTCTATGCTCTATTCTACACTGCTCTATTCTACTCTGCTCTATGCTCTATTCTACTCTGCTCTATTCTACTCTGCTCTACTCTGCTCTATTCTACTCGGCTCTATTCTCTATTCTACTCTGTTCTCTATTCTTCTCTGCTCTATTCTACTCTGCTCTATTCTACTCTGCTCTATTCTACTCTGCTCTACGCTCTATTCTACTATGCTCTATTCTACTATGCTCTATTCTACTATGCTCTATTCTACTCTGCTCTATTCTACTCTATGCTATATTCTACTCTATGCTCTGTTCTACTCTGCTC
This sequence comes from Oncorhynchus kisutch, assembly GCF_002021735.2. Classification (NCBI taxonomy): domain Eukaryota; kingdom Metazoa; phylum Chordata; class Actinopteri; order Salmoniformes; family Salmonidae; genus Oncorhynchus; species Oncorhynchus kisutch. Next base: position 76,676,075 of record NC_034186.2, read on the forward strand.
TATTCTACTCTTCTCTCTGCTCTATGCTCTACTCTATTCTACTCTATGCTCTATTCTACTCTGCTCTATGCTCTATTCTACTCTGCTCTATTCTACTCTGATCTATGGTCTATTCTACTCTGCTCTATTCTACTCTATACTCTATTCTACTCTGTTCTATT